>NC_059219.1:8233696-8316196 GCF_020615455.1 Coregonus clupeaformis
TCCATTTTAAAGTGGTTAAGATTCATTAAAATGTTGATGACGGTAGTATGATAAACTAAACTAAATATACATTTATCAAGTTTTTGACATTTACATGTTTAGTCCATTAATAATAATATTATTTAATGGACGAAAATACGAACAAATCTGTAAATTGATAGGTAAATACCAAAATGTATTTTCAGCCTGTGGTGCCTGGCCTTAATCTGGAGGATGTTGAGGACTTTAGTAATGCACTGATCCATCCTCCTTTAGTAATGCACTGATCCATCCTCCTTTAGTAATGCACTGATCCATCCTCCTTTAGTAATGCACTGATCCATCCTCCTACCAGCAGACATGATCCATCCTCCTCCCAGCAGTACAGACATGATCCATCCTCCTCCCAGCAGACATGATCCATCCTCCTCCCAGCAGTACAGACATGATCCATCCTCCTCCCAGCAGACATGATCCATCCTCCTCCCAGCAGTACAGACATGATCCATCCTCCTCCCAGCAGTACAGACATGATCCATCCTCCTCCCAGCAGTACAGACATGATCCATCCTCCTACCAGCAGACATGATCCATCCTCCTCCCAGCAGACATGATCCATCCTCCTCCCAGCAGACATGATCCATCCTCCTACCAGCAGACATGATCCATCCTCCTCCCAGCAGACATGATCCATCTTCCTACCAGCGGACATGATCCATCCTCCTCCCAGCAGTACAGACATGATCCATCCTCCTCCCAGCAGACATGATCCATCCTCCTCCCAGCAGTACAGACATGATCTATCCTCCTCCCAGCAGTACAGACATGATCCATCCTCCTCCCAGCAGACATGATCCATCCTCCTACCAGCAGACATGATCCATCCTCCTCCCAGTAGTACAGACATGATCCATCCTCCTACCAGCAGACATGATCCATCCTCCTCCCAGCAGTACAGACATGATCCATCCTCCTCCCAGCAGAAATGATCCATCCTCCTCCCAGCAGACATGATCCATCCTCCTCCCAGCAGTACAGACATGATCCATCCTCCTCCCAGCAGTACAGACATGATCCATCCTCCTCCCAGCAGTACAGACATGATCCATCCTCCTCCCAGCAGTACAGACATGATCCATCCTCCTCCCAGCAGTACAGACATGATCCATCCTCCTCCCAGCAGTACAGACATGATCCATCCTCCTCCCAGCAGTACAGACATGATCCATCCTCCTCCCAGCAGTACAGACATGATCCATCCTCCTCCCAGCAGTACAGACATGATCCATCCTCCTCCCAGCAGTACAGACATGATCCATCCTCCTCCCAGCAGTACAGACATGATCCATCCTCCTCCCAGCAGTACAGACATGATCCATCCTCCTCCCAGCAGTACAGACATGATCCATCCTCCCTCCCAGCAGTACAGACATGATCCATCCTCCTCCCAGCAGTACAGACATGATCCATCCTCCTACCAGCAGTACAGACATGATCCATCCTCCTCCCAGCAGTACAGACATGATCCATCCTCCTCCCAGCAGTACAGACATGATCCATCCTCCTCCCAGCAGACATGATCCATCCTCCTCCCAGCAGACATGATCCATCCTCCTCCCAGCAGACATGATCCATCCTCCTCCCAGCAGTACAGACATGATCCATCCTCCTCCCAGCAGTACAAACATGATCCATCCTCCTCCCAGCAGTACAGACATGATCCATCCTCCTCCCAGCAGACATGATCCATCCTCCTCCCAGCAGACATGATCCATCCTCCTCCCAGCAGACATGATCCATCCTCCTCCCAGCAGACCTGATCCATCCTCCTCCCAGCAGACCTGATCCATCCTCCCTCCCAGCAGACCTGATCCATCCTCCTCCCAGCAGACCTGATCCATCCTCCTCCCAGCAGACCTGATCCATCCTCCTCCCAGCAGACCTGATCCATCCTCCTCCCAGCAGACCTGATCCATCCTCCTCCCAGCAGACCTGATCCATCCTCCTCCCAGCAGACCTGATCCATCCTCCTCCCAGCAGACCTGATCCATCCTCCTCCCAGCAGACCTGATCCATCCTCCTCCCAGCAGACCTGATCCATCCTCCTCCCAGCAGACCTGATCCATCCTCCTCCCAGCAGTCCAGACCTGATCCATCCTCCTCCCAGCAGTCCAGACCTGTAAAGCTCCATGTAAAGTTCTACCACATCACTAGAACATAAGGCACCAAGGGCTGAAACAGAACTTGAACCTAAATGTGATTTACGATTCACGGCATAAAATAATATACTGTTGAGGACCATTGATCACAAGGTGTAAAAACTAACTCTTTGTCTCAGCACTATTCAGAAGAACTGTGTTGAAGGTGAAAGGTACCCACTTGACACCAGGAGTTCCACATGTGAATGAGACAGACTCTCTACCCCCTACAGCTACATACTGTATATCTGGCATCCACACACTCAAGCAGGCACACAAACACACATGCACGCACACACATTACTTGCTAGTTAGTCGTAAAATGAAGTATTTTTGTAATATGGGTGTAATATCCCTTTACAGAGCTCATCAAAAACTCACCCAAATGTTTATGACCTTGAGGAAAACATTTCCCAGTGATATGTTTTTTACTGGCTAATTGTTGTCTGTTTCTGTGGAAGTGTTTTCCCGAGTCTAACTGGCAGATGTGCATAACAGTTAACTATCATAATGTTTAACAATACACGCAATCTGTAGAGCCGTCTTTTACCTTGATAATGATAGAACTCCACATTTCTATGACCTCATCTCCAACCGAATGAAACGTCTGATTGCAACATGTCTTCAGTAAATAACACTTACTTGATATTCTAATTAAATATAGCGATCCCTCCTCCTGTCCTGGTGATGTCATAATATCCTGATGTTGGTTCTATATATTATAGTATATGTTGTCATCATATCCTGATGTTGGTTCTATATATTATAGTATATGTTGTCATCATATCCTGATGTTGGTTCTATATATTATAGTATATGTTGTCATAATATCCTGATGTTGGTTCTATATATTATAGTATATGTTGTCATCATATCCTGATGTTGGTTCTATATATTATAGTATATGTTGTCATAATATCCTGATGTTGGTTCAATATATTATAGTATATGTTGTCATCATATCCTGATGTTGGTTCTATATATTATAGTATATGTTGTCATAATATCCTGATGTTGGTTCTATATATTATAGTATATGTTGTCATAATATGCTGATGTTGGTTCTATATATTATAGTATATGTTGTCATAATATCCTGATGTTGGTTCAATATATTATAGTATATGTTGTCATCATATCCTGATGTTGGTTCTATATATTATAGTATATGTTGTCATAATATCCTGATGTTGGTTCTATATATTATAGTATATGTTGTCATAATATGCTGATGTTGGTTCTATATATTATAGTATATGTTGTCATAATATCCTGATGTTGGTTCAATATATTATAGTATATGTTGTCATCATATCCTGATGTTGGTTCTATATATTATAGTATATGTTGTCATAATATCCTGATGTTGGTTCAATATATTATAGTATATGTTGTCATCATATCCTGATGTTGGTTCTATATATTATAGTATATGTTGTCATAATATCCTGATGTTGGTTCAATATATTATAGTATATGTTGTCATCATATCCTGATGTTGGTTCTATATATTATAGTATATGTTGTCATAATATCCTGATGTTGGTTCTATATATTATAGTATATGTTGTCATAATATCCTGATGTTGGTTCTATATATTATAGTATATGTTGTCATAATATCCTGATGTTGGTTCTATATATTATAGTATATGTTGTCATCATATCCTGATGTTGGTTCTATATATTATAGTATATGTTGTCATCATATCCTGATGTTGGTTCTATATATTATAGTATATGTTGTCATAATATCCTGATGTTGGTTCAATATATTATAGTATATGTTGTCATCATATCCTGATGTTGGTTCTATATATTATAGTATATGTTGTCATAATATCCTGATGTTGGTTCTATATATTATAGTATATGTTGTCATAATATCCTGATGTTGGTTCTATATATTATAGTATATGTTGTCATAATATGCTGATGTTGGTTCTATATATTATAGTATATGTTGTCATAATATCCTGATGTTGGTTCTATATATTATAGTATATGTTGTCATAATATCCTGATGTTGGTTCTATATATTATAGTATATGTTGTCATCATATCCTGATGTTGGTTCTATATATTATAGTATATGTTGTCATCATATCCTGATGTTGGTTCTATATATTATAGTATATGTTGTCATAATATCCTGATGTTGGTTCAATATATTATAGTATATGTTGTCATCATATCCTGATGTTGGTTCTATATATTATAGTATATGTTGTCATCATATCCTGATGTTGGTTCTATATATTATAGTATATGTTGTCATCATATCCTGATGTTGGTTCTTTATATTATAGTATATGTTGTCATAATATCCTGATGTTGGTTCTATATATTATAGTATATGTTGTCATAATATCCTGATGTTGGTTCTATGTCTCCTGAGTGGCGCAGTGGTCTAAGGCACTGCATCGCAGTGCTAACTGTGCCACTAGAGATCCTGGTTCGAATCCAGGCTCTGTCGCAGCCGGACGCGACCGGGAGACTCATGGGCGGCGCACAATTGGCCCAGCGTCGTCCAGGGTAGGGGAGGGAATGGCCGGCAGGGATGTAGCTCAGTTGATAGAGCATGGCGTTTGCAACGCCAGGGTTGTGGGTTCGTTTCCCACGGGGGGCCAGTATAAAAAAATTAAATAAAATAAAAATATGTATTCACTAACTGTAAGTCGCTCTGGATAAGAGCGTCTGCTAAATGACTAAAATGTAAAAATGTATATGTTGTCATAATATCCTGATGTTGGTTCTATATATTAAAGTATATGTTGTCATCATATCCTGATGTTGGTTCTATATATTATAGTATATGTTGTCATCATATCCTGATGTTGGTTCTATATATTATAGTATATGTTGTCATCATATCCTGATGTTGGTTCTATATATTATAGTATATGTTGTCATAATATCCTGATGTTGGTTCTATATATTATAGTATATGTTGTCATCATATCCTGATGTTGGTTCTATATATTATAGTATATGTTGTCATCATATCCTGATGTTGGTTCTATATATTATAGTATATGTTGTCATAATATCCTGATGTTGGTTCTATATATTATAGTATATGTTGTCATAATATCCTGATGTTGGTTCTATATATTATAGTATATGTTGTCATAATATCCTGATGTTGGTTGTATATAAACTCAGCAAGAAAGAAATGTCCTCTCACTGTCAACTGCGTTTATTTTCAGCAAACTTAACATGTGTAAATAATTTTATGAACATAACAAGATTCAACAACTGCGACATAAACTGAACAAGTTCCACAGACATGTGACTAACAGAAATTGAATAATGTGTCCCTGAACAAAGGGGGGGTCAAAAGTAACAGTCAGTATCTGGTGAGGCCACCAGCTGCATTAAGTACTGCAGTGCATCTCCTCCTCATGGACTGCACCAGATTTGCCAGTTCTTGATGTGAGATGTTACCCCACTCCTCCACCAAGGCACATGCAAGTTCCCTGACATTTCTGGGGGGAATGGCCCTAGCCCTCACCCTCCGATCCAACAGGTCCCAGACGTGCTCAATGGGATTGAGATCCGGGCTCTTCGCTGGCCATGGCAGAACACTGACATTCCCGTCATGCAAGAAATCACGCACAGAACGAGCAGTATGGCTGGTGGCATTGTCATGCTGGAGGGTCATGTCAGGATGAGCCTGCAGGAAGGGTACCATATGAGGGAGGAGGATGTCTTCCCTGTAACGCACTGCATTGAGATTGCCTGCAATGACAACAAACTCAGTCCGATGATGCTGTGACACACCGCCCCAGACCTTGACGGACCCTCCACCTCCAAATCGATCCCACTCCAGAGTACAGGCCTCGGTGTAACGCTCATTCCTTCGACGATAAATGCGAATCCGACCATCACCCCTGGTGAGACAAAACTGCGACTCGTCAGTGAAGAGCACTTTTTGCCAGTCCTGTCTGCGACGGTGGGTTTGTTCCCATAGGCGACATTGTTGCCGGTGATGTCTGGTGAGGACCTGCCTTACAACAGGCCTACAAGCCCTCAGTCCAGCCTCTCTCAGCCTATTGCGGACAGTCTGAGCACTGATGGAGGGATTGTCCCTCCTGTAGCTCAGTTGGTAGAGCATGGCGCTTGCAACGCCAGGGCTGTGGGTTCGTTTCCCACGGGGGGCCAGTATGAAAAATGTATGCACTCACTAATTGTAAGTCGCTCTGGATAAGAGCGTCTGCTAAATGATAAAATGTCAATTGGATCACCAAAAAAAAAAAAAAGTGCGTTCCTGGTGTAACTCGGGCAGTTGTTGTTGCCATCCTGTACCTGTCCCGCAGGTGTGATGTTCGGATGTACCAATCCGGTGCAGGTGTTGTTACACGTGGTCTGCAACTGCAAGAAAGATCAGCTGTCTGTCCTGTCTCCCTGTAGCGCTGTCTTAGGCGTCTCACAGTACGGACATTGCAATTTATTGCCCTGGTCACATCTGCAGTCCTCATGCCTCCTTGCAGCATGCCTAAGGCATGTTCACACAGATGAGCAGGGACCCTGGGCATCTTTCTTTTGGTGTTTTTCAGAGTCAGTAGAAAGGCCTCTTTAGTGTCCTAAGTTTTCATAACTGTGACCTTAATTGCCTACCGTCTGTAAGCTGTTAGTGTCTTAACGACCGTTCCACAGGTGCATGTTCATTCATTGTTTTTGGTTCATTTGAACAAGCATGGGAATAGTGTTTAAACCCTTTACAATGAAGATCTGTGAAGTCATTTGGATTTTTACGAATTATCTTCGAAAGACAGGGTCCTGAAAAAGGGACGTTTCTTTTTTTGCTGAGTTTATTATAGTATATGTTGATGTTTATTCTAACAATATAGCTGTTGAAGAAACAGCAGTCAATTCAATCTTCACCTGACATACGGCCTCTTTGTTTAGAGAAAAACGTTTTTTCTCAGTATTTAAAACTGGAAGGAAAACCAACATTAGAAGCTTGGAGAGCTGCAGCTTTAACTCTCATTCTCAGACAAACTTCATATTTGCAAGAAATCAAAGCCTCTTTGTGGTTCTGGTTTAATCCTTTCTCTGCCACATAAAGGGTGTACCTTTAAACTTGCTTTCACTGCACTGACAACCATGCAAATTGCTGGGAGGTAGGATGTCATCTCATTGACACTGTTTGTTAGAATAACACAGTGAACAGAAAAGGTCCCTTCTTAGACATTCCACACTCACCCTCTGTGAAGCCAGGGTGAAATTGTCACCAGCATATTAATGACTACTAGTTTCAAAAATGTTCCCTCTGTTGCCAAACAGGAGACCTGACCTAATTCACTTTAAATACCCATCTCTCTTCTTCCACATCGTCCCCAAAATCACCACAAACACAGCTAGCATCTCCTTTAATTATCATTTCAAATGCTAATTGTAGGCCTCCTGAGTGGCGCAGCGGTCTAAGGTACTAAGATCCGGGTTCGATCCCAGGCTGTGTCACAACCGGCTGTAACCGGGAGACCCATAGGGCGGCGCACAATTGGTCCAGCATCGTCTGGGTTAGGGGAGGGCTCATCGCGCTCTAGCGATTCCTTGTGGCAGGCCGGGTGCCTGCAGGCTGACTTCGGTCGTCAGTTGAACAGTGTTTCCTCTGACACATTGGTGCAGCTCGTTTCCGGTTTAAGCGGGCGGGTGTTAAGGAGCACGGTTTGCGGGTCATGTTTCGGAGGACACATGACTCGACCTTCGCATCTCCTGATCCTGTTGGGGAGTTGCAGCGATGAGACAAGATTGTAATTGAAATTGGGAGAAAAAGGGGGTAAAAAAAATAGCTGCCTATTAAGTTAGTGAGCTTGAACGATTCTTGCCATTTTCCTTTGACCTCTCATCAACAAGTGTTTTTCGTCCATAGGGCTGCCGCTGACTGGATGTTTTCTTGTTTGTCGCACTATTCTCGGTAAATCCCAGACACTGTCCTGCGTGAAAAGCCCAAGAGGCCGGCCGTTTCTGAGATACTGGAACCGACGCGCCTGGCACCGACGATCATACCACGCTCAAAGTTGCTTAGGTCACTCGTTTTGCCCATTCTAACGTTCAATCGAACAGTAACTGAATGCCTCGATGCCTGTTTGCCTGCTTTATATAGCAAGCCACGGCCAAGTTACTCACTGTCTTTAGGAGCAAACCACTTTTGTGAACGGGGTGGTGTACCTAATAAACTGGCCACTGGGTGTATATGCCATTAAATAAACAGATTGATAGAAATCCATGAAATGTATTTAACCAGTTACAAAATAACTTTTTGTTGTGGCAGCTTCATCACAGGAGAAAGATTAACAACAAATTGTGATAATGTCCTAAGAGATGATTAATAGTATCAGGAAACAATTCACTTTATAGTTAAAATAAACATAAACTCTATTTTATGGTAAATAAACAACAACTCTACCTTAGGGTAAAAAAAACATAAACTCTACTTTATGGTAAAAAAAACAACAACTCTAATTTAGGGTGAAAAACATCAACTTGATTTAATTTGATTTATTAGGATCCCCATTAGCCAACACCAATGGCCAAAGCTAGTCTTACTGGGTGTCAGACAGGTGTGTGTGTGGATGAGTGTCGGAATCAAGCGCAGGCACCAGGATGACTTCAACCGTCTTTAGTAACGTAACCAAGCACGTACACAATAATATAACCAACCCAACCGGGTGGCGCCAAAACAATTACGCACCAAACACAGTGCGCAAATAACAACGAAGCGCACGCAGTCGAACTCTCGGGCACAAGCCAACAACGAGAGAAACTAGACACGATACAGAGGCAGTCTGACATAAACAAAATGAAACTCACCCATCCCCAACACCACCAAATGAAATACACCCAAACAATGAAACTAAACAACCCTGGCTCAAATATCAAGGTCCGTGGAGCCAGAGTGTCACATTACCCCCCCCTAAAGGTGCGACCTCCGGGCGCACCAGCATACAGTCTCGGGGAGGGTCTGGGTGGGCGTCTGTCCCTGGTGGCGGCTCTGGCCCAGGTCGTGGTCCCCACCCCACCTTAGTCACTATCCGCTTCCGTATTCCCTTCCTCATGACCACCCCCCAACTAAACCCCACTGGATTAAGGGGGCGGCACCGGACTACGGGGCAGTACCGGACTAAGGGGCAGTACCTGACTAGATGGCGGATCCTGGCTGGCTGGCTCTGGCGGATCCTGGCGGGACGGCTCTGGCGGATCCTGGCGGGGACGGCTCTGGCGGATCCTGGCGGGACGGCTCTGGCGGATCCAGGCTGGACGGCTCTGGCGGATCCTGGCTGGACGGCTCTGGCGGATCCTGGCTGGACGGCTCTGGCGGATCCTGGCTGGACGGCTCTGGCGGATGCCTGGCTGGACGGCTCTGGCGGATCCTGGCTGGACGGCTCTGGCGGATCCTGGCTAGACGGTTCTGGCGGATCCTGGCTGGACAGCTCTGGCGGATCCTGGCTGGACGGCTCTGGCGGATCCTGGCAGGACGGCTCTGGCGGATCCTGGCTGGCTGACGGATCTGGCGGATCCTGGCGGGCTGACGGATCTGGCGGATCCTGGCGGGCTGACGGATCTGGCTGCTCATGGCTGGCTGACGGATCTGGCTGCTCATGGCTGGCTGACGGATCTGGCTGCTCATGGCTGGCTGACGGATCTGGCTGCTCATGGCTGGCTGACGGGTCTGGCTGCTCATGGCTGGCTGACGGGTCTGGCTGCTCGCGGCTGGCTGACGGATCTGGTTGCTCATGGCTGGCTGACGGATCTGGCTGCTCATGGCTGGCTGACGGATCTGGCTGCTCATGGCTGGCTGACGGATCTGGCTGCTCATGGCTGGCTGACGGATCTGGCTGCTCATAGCTGGCTGACGGATCTGGCTGCTCGCTGGCTGGCTGACGGGTCTGGCTGCTCATGGCTGGCGGAAGGCTCTGGCTGATCCTGTCTGGCGGAAGGCTCTGGCTGATCCGGTCTGACGGAAGGCTCTGGCTGCTCCTGTCTGGCGGAAGGCTCTGGCTGCTCCTGTCTGGCGGAAGGCTCTGGCTGCTCCTGTCTGGCGGAAGGCTCTGGCTGATCCCGTCTGGCGGAAGGCTCTGGCTGATCCTGTCTGGCGGACGGCTCTGGCTGGACAGGGCTGACGACGCACCCCGTAGGCTCGGTGCGTTGAGCAGGGACAGACAGAACCGCACTGGGGACACACACCCCTGGCCCTACACGGGGGATCAGGAGCGGGCCGACGGATGACACCCCAGTCCTCTCGCCGATGCCTCCACACTTTCCATCCCCTTCGTGACCAGTGGCCCCCCTTAAACTGGCGGCCATCTCTGCCAACCTCTTGCACTCCTCCAGGCCGTACACCTTCTGCCACGACGTGGGGCAGAAGGTGTACGGCCCGGAGGAGTGCAAGAGGTTAGCAGATATGGCCGCCAGTTTAAGGGGCCACTGTTCGAAGGGGATGGAAAGTGTGGAGGCACGGCGAGAGGTACTGGGGGTGTTTCCAGTCCGGTCCGGCCCGCTTCTGATCCCCGTGTAGAGCCAGGGTGTGTGTCCCCAGTGCGGTTCTGTCTGTCCCTGCTCAACGCACAAGCCTACGGGGTGCGTCGCCAGCCCAGCTCGGCCTGTTCCTGCGCCCGCACCAAGTCTGTGGTGCGTTTTGCCAGCCCAGCCCGGCCTGTCCCTGCTCCACGCACCAAGGATACGGTGTGCGTCGACAGCCCAGCCCGGCCTGTCCCTGCTCCACGCACCAAGGATACGGTGTGCGTCGACAGCCCTGCCCGGCCTGTTCCTGCTCCACGCACCAAGGATACGGTGTGCGTCGACAGCCCTGCCCGGCCTGTTCCGGCCACTCGCACCAGGGATACGGTGCGCGTCGCCAGCCCGACCCGGCCTGTTCCGGCCACTCGCACCAGGGATACGGTGCACGTCGCCAGCCCGGCCCGGCCTGTTCCGGCCACTCGCACCAGGGATACGGTGCGCGTCGCCAGCCCGACCCGGCCTGTTCATGCCACTCGCACCAGGGATACGGTGCGCGTCGCCAGCCCGGCCCGGCCTGTTCCTGCCACTCGCACCAAGCCAGGGGGCGAGTCGTCAGCCTGGTAAGGCCCATTCCTGTTCCACGCACCAAGCCAGGGGCGCGTGTCGTCAGTCCGGCTCCCGGCCAGCGGGGCTAGACAGGACCGGGGGTACTTTGGGGGGTTGGAGAGGGAGTGGGGACCAGGGCCGGAGCCGGAGCCGCCGCCGAGGAGGTGTGCCCACCCAGCCCTCCCTTGTGTAGCCCTTGTTGAGCGCGGTCGCGGTCCGCGCCTTTAGGGGGGGGTACTGTAACGCCCTGGCTCCGGGACTCTGAATATTGAGCCAGGGTTGTTCATTCTTTTGGGTGTATTTCTATGTGTTTGGTCAAGTGACTCCCAATCGGAGGTAACGAGTGTCAGCTGTCGGCTCGTTATCTCTGATTGGGAGCCATATTTAATCTGTTTGTTTTCCGTTGGGGGTTGTGGGTTTTTGTTCATTGTTCAGTAGTATTCACTGAGGACTTCACGATCGTGGTTTGTTCTGTATTCTCGTGTGATTATTAAAGTCAAGATGTTCACTCCCAACGCTGCGCTTTGGTCATACTTCATTGGCGATCGTGACACTGGGATCCGACACATAACGAGAAAGACATTACAGACAAAATACTTTACAATTGACATTTAAAAACATTAACATGTAGTGTGTGTGTGTGTGTGTGTGTGTGTGTGTGTGTGTGTGTGTGTGTGTGCATCTATCAGTTATCAGTTACACATAAATGTCAATACATACACACAACAAGTAAGTCACATTGGGGAGAGGCGTAGTGCCGTGAGGTGTTGCATTATTTGTTTTTTGAAACCAAACCAGATGGGATGGTGTATCACTGCAGAATGAATTCTAAATAAATCACAGACAGTGTCACCAGAAAAGCACCCCCACACCATAACACCTCCTCCTCCATCCTTTACGTTGGGAAATACACATGCAGAGATCATTCGTTCACTCACACAGTGTCTCACAAAGCCACTGGGGTTGGAACCAAAAATCTCCAATTTGGACTCCAGACCAAAGGGCAACTTTCCACCGGTCTAATGTCCATTGCTCGTGTTTCTTGGCCCAAGCAGGTCTCTTCTTCTTGTTGGTGTCCTTTAGTAGTGGTTTTTATGCAGCAATTCAACCATGAAGTCCTGATTCATGCAGTCTCCTCTGAACAGTTGATGTTGAGATGTGTCTGTTACTTGAACTCCGTAAAACAATTTTAAAATTATGAAAAACCCCTGAAAGAGTAGGTGTGTCCAAACTTTTGACTGGTAGTGTACATATTACCTCAATTACCTTGACTAACCGGTGCCCCCGCACATTGACTCTGTACCGGTACCCCCTGTATATAGCCTCCCTACTGTTATTTCACATTGACTCTGTACCGGTACCCCCTGTATATAGCCTCGCTATTGTTATTTCACATTGACTCTGTACCGGTACCCCCTGTATATAGCCTCACTATTGTTATTTTACTGCTGCTCTTTCATTATTTGTTACTTTTATTTCTTATTTTTTTAGGTATTCTTTCTTAAAACTGCATTTTTGGTTAAGGGCTTGTAAGTAAGCATTTAACTGTAAGGTCTACATCTGTTGTATTCGGTGCATGTGACAAATACAATTTGATTTGATTTGAGTTTATAAGATGGAAGGGAGTTCCATGCACCCATGGCTCTGTATATACTGTACGTTTCCTTGAATTTGTTTTGGACCTGGGGACTGTGAAAAGACCCCTGGTGGCATGTGGTGGGGTAAGTGTGTATGTGACCTGGGGACTGTGAAAAGACCCCTGGTGGCATGTGGTGGGGTAAGTGTGTGTGTGTCAGTGCTGTGTGTAAGTTGACTATGCAAACGTTTTGTAATTTCCAAACCATTAGTGTTTCTTATAAAAATAAGAAGTGACTCAGTCAGTCTTTCCTCAACTCTTAGCCAAGAGAGATTGGCATGCATAGTGTTAATATTACAATGAAGAGCAAGATGTGCTGCTCTGGTCTGGGCCAGCTGCAGCTTAACTAGGTCTTTCCTTGCAGCGCTCGACCACATGACTGGACAATAATCAAGATAAGATAAAACTAGAGCCTGCAGGTCTTGCTTTGTGGAGTGTGGTATCAAAACATCTGAGTATCTCTTTATTACTGACAGACCTCTCCCCATCTTTACAACCATTGAATCTGTATGTTTTGACCATGACAGTTTACAATCTAAGGTAACACCAAGTAATTTAGTCTCCTCAAGTTCTTCAACAGCCACACCATTCATTACCAGATTCAGCTGAGGTCTAGAATTTAGGGAATGATTTGTACCAACTATAATGCTCTTAGTTTTAGAGTTTAGAGTTTAGATGTTCAGGACTGGTTTATCACTGGCCACCCATTCCAAAACAGACTGCAACTCTTTGTTAAGGTTTTCAGTGACTTCATTAGCTGTGGTTGCTGATGAGTATATGGTTGAATCATCAGCATACATGGACACATATGCTTTGTGTAATGCCAGTGACAGGTAATTGGTAAAAAAGAGTAGAGGGCCTAGAGAGCTGCCCTGCGGTACACCACACTTTACATGTTTGACATTTGAGAAGCTTCCATTAAAGAAAACCCATTGAGTTCTATTAGATAGATAGCTCTGAATCCACAATATGGCAGAGATTGAAAAGCCATAACATATATGTTTTCTCAACCAGAGGTTATGGTCAATGGTCAAGGTTGCACTAAAATCTAACAGTACAGCTCCCACAATCTTCTTATTATCAATTTCTTTCAACCAATCATCAGTTATTTGTGTCAGTGCCCTTCTCTATTAGCATGCTGAAAGTCTGTTGTTAATTTGTTTACAGAGAAATAGCATTGTATTTGGACAAAGACTTTCCTCTAGGCTCAGATTAAAGATATGACAGATAGGAATGGCTATAGAGTCAGCTACCATCCTCAGTAGCTTTCCATCTAAGTTGTCAATGCCAGGAGGTTTGTCATTATTGATCAAAAAAATATATACATCCACATATATACATCCACTTCTCCCACACTAACTTTACAAAATTCAAACTTACAATGCTTTTCTTTCATTATTCGTTTTTTTTAATTATTCATGAGTATGATGGCTCACAGTTTGTTGTTGGCATTTCCTGCCTAAGTTTGCCCACTTTGCCAATGAAGTAATCATTAAAATAATTGGCAACATCAAATGTTTTTGTGACGAATAAGCCATCTGATTCAATAAAAGATGGAGTTGAATTTTGTTTTTCTGCCCATTTCATCTGAAGTACTCCAAAAAAAAGTTTCCATAATTCTTTATATCACTGATCTTGGCTTCATAATACAGTTTCTTGTTCTTTCTGTTGAGTTTAGTCACATCATTTCTCTATTTGCAGTAAGTCAGCCAGTCAGATGTGCAGCCAGATTTATTAGCCACTCCTTTTGTCCCATCTCATTTAACCATACGGTTGAATTCCTCATCAATCCCATGGAGCCTTAACAGTTCTAACAGTCAGTTTCTTAAACAGACGGATTTTGATGGGGATTTTTGTATTATGTTCATTAGATTTCCTCAGAAAATGTAGACTAAGTGTTAAAAGGTACATGTTAATCAATAATTGGAAGAAACAATTTTATAAATTCATCAAGTGCAGCGTCTAGACGCTCCTTATTTATCACATCAGACCAACAAATATTTTTAACATCATCCACCTTACACACTATTTTAGGCCCAGCTTTTGGAACTTTGGCTTTCCTGGATATAGCCACTATATTGTGATCACTGCATCCAATGGGTACGGATACAGCTTTAGAACAAAGTTCTACAGTATTAGTAAAAATGTTATCAATACTTGTTCCTGTAGTGTTTGTAAACACCCTGGTAGGTTGATTGATAACCTGAACCAGATTACAGGCACTGGTTACAGTGAGAAGCTTCCTTTTAAGTGGACAGCTTGATGAAAACCAGTCAATATTCAGGTCCCTAAGAATGTAGACACCCCTGTTTACATCAAAATAAAAGGCTTTAGATGTGCCAATGAAACCTGCAACCACAACACTTCAATAACACTTGACATAAGATAAGTATTACAGGGATATGGCTCTGAATATATACAGAAACACCTCCCCCATAAGCATTCCTGTCTCTTCTATATATGTTATATCCTTGTATGGCTACTGCTTAATCATCAAATGAATTATCTAAGTGAGTCTCAGAAATTGCTAATATATGAATGTTATCTGATGTTAGCAAATTTTTGATTTCATTAACCTTATTTTTAAGGTTACATATATTAATATTGGCTATTTTCAGCCCTTTCCTGGGTAGCTGATCAGAGATAAACATAATATGGAAAAGATCAAACAAAACAAGAGAAAAAATAAAACGTTCAGCAGTCCATTGATCAGTTGGTGTGTGTAAGTGTGTGTGTGTGTGTGTGCTGCGGGGTTGAAGCTACAAACCCATAGGCTTGGCTCTCTCATCCTTTCCAGGCTTCTGGGAAGGAGGGTGGGCAATGAGCCTGTCATAGCACATGTAAGTAATGTCCCTACGCAGCTTTCATGGCTGGGATAAGTTATTTCCTCTTCTGGTGGACAGCTTCAGGATAGTCCTCGTTAAGGAAGATATAAGTTCCTCTTAAGTTCTTGGCTCTTTCCAGAACAGCTACTTTGTCATTGAAACTCAGGAACATGACCACTATCGGCCTGGGCCTGTCACCTGGGCCGGTGGTGAGTTTTCCAGTCCTGTGGGAGCGCTCCACCTCAATCTTCCTGTGGTCCATCTTCAGTTTCTCCTAGATCATTTCCCTCACTTTGTCTTCAGACTCCATCCAGGTCTCATGTGGAGATTCTGCAATTCCGTCCACAACAATGTTGTTCTGCCTTGATTGTCCCTCGAGATAATCAGATTTCTCCGTCATTGTTATCATGGGTCACATACAGACCTGATGTACTGTCCTACTGACTTACAAACTGCTGTCATCTTGCCGTTCTCCTGTTTAAACTCATCGAGCTGACCCTGGGAGAACTGCAAACTGTTCTTCAGGTCCTGGACCTCTCTGGTCAGGTCGTCCAGTATTGACTCCACCAGTATTTGGACACAGCACTTGAAGCTGTTTTCTTGTTGTTGTAACAACTGCTTGTATAACTATTTTTGTTAGTTTAAAAGATCCTTCACCTGTGATAGAGAGACACCACTGTCCTCAACGGTACTCCCGCCGGCTTTGGTCTTTGTCATGGTAACAACGTAGGTTACGCTGTTACTCCTCTCAGTTCCAGACAGGGAAGACTGGAAACAACAACAACAAACAGCAGCGGTCTAGACAGCCACAAGGCTGGGACAATCCTCAGACCCAGCCACAAGGCTGGGACAATCCTCAGACCCAGCCACAAGGCTGGGACAATCCTCAGACCCAGCCTCAAGCCTGGGACAATCCTCAGACCCGGCCTCAAGCCTGGGACAATCCTCGGACCCAGCCACAAGCCTGGGACAATCCTCAGACCCAGCCTCAAGCCTGGGACAATCCTCTGACCCGGCCTTGGTCAGCAGCGGTCTAGACAGCCACAAGCCTGGGACAATCCTCGGACCCAGCCACAAGCCTGGGACAATCCTCAGACCCGGCCTTGGTCAGCAGCGGTCTAGACAGCCACAAGCCTGGGACAATCCTCGGACCCAGCCACAAGCCCGGGACAATCCTCGGACCCAGCCACAAGCCTGGGACAATCCTCGGACCCAGCCACAAGCCCGGGACAATCCTCGGACCCAGCCTTGGTCAGCAGGGGTCTAGACAGCCACAAGCCCGGGACAATCCTCGGACCCAGCCACAATGGCTAACCGCGTTGTGGGCTGCGTTCAAGCCCTCAAGAAAACCTCACTAACTTAATAGGCAGCTAGCTAGCAGCAGCTCCTCAGCCTTGGTCAGCAGGATCACTGGACTGATAGTAGCGGTCCCAGTAACTGATGCCAACCACATCACAGAATCAACAAACTGAGCTCTCCCTCGTTCCGCGTTCAACAGGAAGTGACTTGTTGTGCATGACTTTAGGGTACCAAATTCCACTTTTTTGGAGGGGGGATTCTTGATAAATGCATGTTAAAGGACAATGTTTTAATCATTTTCTCTTAGTTGTGTCAGATCAAAAGTAATTTTCACAACTACAAGTATGTTTGTGTTTGCCCTCCGACAGGATGTCAATCAACAATCAGAGATCCCATGGTAACCAGAATCAGGGTGCTGTGATCAGAGTACAGCCTTTTGATACCACAGTAGAGTAGGATCTGCTAACTACCACAGCCTTTTGATACCACAGTGATCAGAGTAGAGTAGGATCTGCTAACTACCACAGCCTTTTGATACCACAGTGATCAGAGTAGAGTAGGATCTGCTAACTACCACAGCCTTTTACATTTACATTTTAGTCATTTAGCAGAAACTCTTATCCAGACCGACTTACATGAGCAATTAGGGTTAAGTGCCTTGCTTAAGGGCATATCGACAGATTTTTCACCTAGTCGGCTTGGGGATTAGAACCAGCGACCTTTTGGTTACTGGCACAACGATCTTACCCACTAAGCTACCTGCCGCCCCTTTTGATACCATGGTGATCAGAGTAGAATGCAACTGCTAACAAATGGGTCCCGTTTAGCTCAGTTGGTGGAGCATGGTGTTTGCAACGCCAGGGTTGTGGGTTTGATTCCTACTGGGGACCAGCATGAAAATGTATGCAGTCGCTCTGGATAAAATCATCTGTAAATGCTAAAACCCACAGCTTTTTGATACCACGATCATCAGAGTAGAGTAGAGTAGGAACTGGTAACAATCACAGCCTTTTGACACCACAGTGACTAACAGTTTTATTTAGAGCAACCACTTCAAAAGGAGTTGGAACGATTTTCTGCTATTTGCTCCCCCATTGGGACCCACATTACTGTTCAACCAAGCTTCAACCAGCCTCAGTCCTAAACATGCTCTGATGCCATCCTTAATGGCAACTTTCTCACGTCAGCAACTTCTCTTTGGGAGAGGGTTGAGCCAGTTAGAGTAGAAGGGGATGTGTTAGTCTCTGAAGCCCAGGCAGTCTGCTCCACTCTGGGCTAGGTTCTGGGTTTGGTTAAGAAGATGCAGTTTAAATTCCTGTTTTCTAAAGTTCATGTGTAGGAAATGTCAGTATTGGGTGGTGATGATGATAGGATGAGGCAATGGGGCAGTGATGGGTAGTCAGTAGGCAGTCACAGAGAACATTCTAGCTCCCCACTAATTGAAAACATTTACATTCTCATAACAAAATGGCATCATAACCAAGCCACAGATAATTGGGTTGTTGAACCAGATATATCATGTGATTAGGAGGAAATTGTTTTATGGTTTTAACTTCTTTGGGACAGATTTGTCCCGCTGATGTAATATGTCTCTAATAGGGTTGTGGTTGGCCTGGTTAAGTATTCTAGGTATAACAGTATTCTCATGGTTGAAGAGAACATTTGTGAAACTGCTGTATTAACCAAACCCAACAGTTGTGGTATGGGTAGGTATGGATGGGTATGGGTGGGTATGGGTGGCTATGGGTGGCTATGGGTGGGTATGGGTGGGTATGGGTGGGTATGGGTGGGTATGGGTGGGTATGGGTGGGTGTGGGTGGGTATGGGTGGCTATGGGTGGCTATGGGTGGGTATGGGTGGGTATGGGTGGGTATGGGTGGGTATGGGTGGGTATGGGTGGGTATGGATGGGTATGGGTGGGTATGGGTGGGTGTGGGTGGGTATGGGTGGGTGTGGGTGGGTATGAGTGTGTATGGGTGGGTGTGGGTGGGTGGGTATGGGTGGGTATGGGTGGGTATGAGTGGGTATGGGTGGGTGTGGGGTGGGTATGGGTGGGTATGGGTGGGTATGGATGGGTATGGGTGGCTATGGGTGGGTATGGGTGGCTATGGGTGGGTATGGGTGGGTATGAGTGGGTATGAGTGGGTATGGGTGGGTGTGGGTGGGTATGGGTGGGTATGGGTGGGTATGGATGGGTATGGGTGGCTATGGGTGGGTATGGGTGGGTATGAGTGGGTATGGGTGGCTATGGGTGGGTATGGGTGGGTATGGGTAGGTATGGATGGGTATGGATGGGTATGGGTGGGTATGGGTGGGTATGGGTGGCTATGGGTGGGTATGGGTGGGTATGAGTGGGTATGGGTGGCTATGGGTGGGTATAGATGGGTATGGGTGGGTATGGGTGGGTATAGATGGGTATGGGTGGGTATGGGTGGCTATGGGTGGGTATGGGTGGGTATGAGAGGGTATGGGTGGCTATGGGTGGGTATAGATGGGTATGGGTGGGTATGGGTGGGTATGGGTGGGTATGGGTGGGTATAGATGGGTATGGGTGGGTATGGGTGGGTATGGGTGGGTATGGGTGGGTATGGGTGGGTATGGGTGGGTATGGGTGGTTATGGGTGGGTATGGGTGGGTATGGGTGGGTGTGGGTGGGTATGGGTAGGTATGGATGGGTATGAGTGGGTATGGGTGGGTATGGGTGGGTATGAGTGGGTATGGATGGGTATGGGTGGGTATGGGTGGGTATGGGTGGGTATGGATGGGTAGGGGTGGGTATGGATGGGTATGGGTGGGTATAGATGGGTATGGATGGGTATGGGTGGGTATGGGTGGGTATGGGTGGGTATGGGTGGGTATAGATGGGTATGGATGGGTATGGGTGGGTATGGGTGGGTATGGGTGGGTATGGGTGGGTATGGGTAGGTATGGATGGGTATGGGTGGGTATGGGTGGGTATGGGTGGGTATGGGTGGGTATGGGTGGGTATGGGTGGGTATAGATGGGTATGGGTGGGTATGGGTGGGTATGGATGGGTATGGGTGGGTATGGGTGGGTATGGGTAGGTATGGATGGGTATGGGTGGGTATGGGTGGGTATGGGTGGGTATGGATGGGTATGGGTGGCTATGGGTGGCTATGGGTGGGTATGGGTGGCTATGGGTGGGTATGAGTGGGTGTGGGTGGCTATGGGTGGCTATGGGTGCTATGGGTGGGTATAGATGGGTATGGGTGGGTATGGGTGGGTATGGATGGGTTGGGTGGGTATGGGTGGGTATGGGTAGGTATGGATGGGTATGGGTGGGTATGGGTGGGTATGGGTGGGTATGGATGGGTATGGGTGGCTATGGGTGGCTATGGGTGGGTATGGGTGGCTATGGGTGGGTATGAGTGGGTGTGGGTGGCTATGGGTGGCTATGGGTGCTATGGGTGGGTATGAGTGGGTATGGGTGGCTATGGGTGGCTATGGGTGGCTATGGGTGGGTATGGGTGCTATGGGTGGGTATGGGTGGGTATGGGTGGGTGTGGGTGGCTATGGGTGGGTATGGGTGGGTATGGGTGGGTATGGGTGGCTATGGGTGGGTATGGGTGGCTATGGGTGGGTATGAGTGGGTATGGGTGGCTATGGGTGGCTATGGGTGGCTATGGGTGGGTATGGGTGCTATGGGTGGGTATGGGTGGGTGTGGGTGGCAATGGGTGGGTATGGGTGGGTATGGGTGGGTATGGGTGGGTATGGGTGGCTATGGGTGGGTGGGTATGGGTGGGTATGGGTGGGTATGGGTGGGTATGGATGGGTATGGGTGGGTATGGGTGGCTATGGGTGGGTATGGGTGGGTATGGGTGGGTATGGGTGGCTATGGGTGGGTATGGGTGGGTATGGGTGGCTATGGGTGGCTATGGGTGGCTATGGGTGGCTATGGGTGGCTATGGGTGGGTATGGGTGCTATGGGTGGGTATGGGTGGGTATGGGTGGGTATGGGTGGGTATGGGTGGCTATGGGTGGGTATGGGTGGGTATGGGAGGGTATGGGTGGCTATGGGTGGCTATGGGTGGGTATGGGTGGGTATGGGTGGGTATGGGTGGGTATGGGTGGCTATGGGTGGCTATGGGTGGCTATGGGTGGGTATGGGTGGGTATGGGTGGGTATGGGTGGGTATGGGTGGGTATGGGTGGCTATGGGTGGGTATGGGTGGCTATGGTTGGGTGGGTGGGTATGGGTGGGTATGGGTGGGTATGGGTGGGTATGGGTGGGTATGGGTGGTTATGGGTGGGTATGGGTGGGTATGGGTGGGTATGGGTGGGTATGGGTGGCTATGGGTGGGTATGGGTGGGTATGGGTGGCTATGGGTGGGTATGGGTGGGTATGGGTGGGTATGGGTGGGTATGGGTGCTATGGGTGGGTATGGGTGGGTGTGGGTGGCTATGGGTGGGTATGAGTGGGTATGGGTGGGTATGGGTGGGTATGGGTGGGTATGGGTGGGTATGGGTGGGTATGGGTGGGTATGGGTGGCTATGGGTGGGTATGGGTGGCTATGGTTGGGTATGGGTGGGTATGGGTGGGTATGGGTGGGTATGGGTGGGTATGGGTGGTTATGGGTGGGTATGGGTGGGTATGGGTGGGTATGGGTGGGTATGGGTGGCTATGGGTGGGTATGGGTGGGTATGGGTGGCTATGGGTGGGTATGGGTGGGTATGGGTGGGTATGGGTGGGTATGGGTGCTATGGGTGGGTATGGGTGGGTGTGGGTGGCTATGGGTGGGTATGAGTGGGAGGGTGGGTATGGGTGGGTATGGGTGGGTATGGGTGGCTATGGGTGGGTATGGGTGGGTATGGGTGGCTATGGGTGGGTATGGGTGGGTATGGGTGGGTATGGATGGGTATGGGTGGGTATGGGTGGGTATGGGTGGCTATGGGTGGTTATGGGTGGGTTTGGGTGGGTATGGGTGGGTATGAGTGGGTATGGGTGGGTATGGGTGGGTATGGGTGGGTATGGATGGGTATGGGTGGGTATGGGTGGGTATGGATGGGTGTGGGTGGGTGTGGGTAGGTATGGGTGGGTATGGGTGGGTATGGGTGAGATTGGGTGGGTTTAGGTGGTTATGGGTGGGTTGGGTGGTGTTGGGTAGGTATGGGTGGTTATGGGTGGCTATGGGTTGATTTGGGTGGTTATGGGTGGGTTTGGGTGGTTATGGGTTGGTGTGGGTAGGTATGTATGGGTTTAGGTGGTTATGGGTGGGTATGGGTGGGTATGGGTGGGTATGGGTGGGTATGGGTGAGTATGGGGTTTTCTGGGTGGGTATGGGTGGGTGTGGGTGGGTTTGGGTGAGTATGGGTGGTTATGGGTGGTTATGGGTGGGTGCGAGGCTTTAAAACATGTGGTTTGGAGAATAGACATGCTCCATTTAGATCACACAGAAGAGTTGTACCACATCATACAAAACATTTCAATGGTACTGTTAGTTATGATAGGCTTTTGGTAATATAAGGCTTAACCCATCTTTATTTTAGTTATGATAGGCTTTTGGTAATATAATGCTTAACCCATCTTTATTTTAGTTATGATAGGCTTTTGGTAATATAAGGCTTAACCCATCTTTATTTTATTGCCACGTTTCTTTTGATGCATTAAACTGAAGACGTATCCAGGGAGGACATGGTCCAATATACTGTATTGCATGGGGCAAAACGTATCCAGGGAGGACATGGTCCAATATACTGTATTGCATGGGGCAAAACGCTGATGTATCCAGGGAGGACATGGTCCAATATACTGTATTGCATGGGGCAAAACGCTGATGTATCCAGGGAGGACATGGTCCAATATACTGTATTGCATGGGGCAAAACGTATCCAGGGAGGACATGGTCCAATATACTGTATTGCATGGTCCAATATACTGTATTGCATGGTCCAATATACTGTATTGCATGGGGCAATACGCTGATGTATCCAGGGAGGACATGGTCCAATACACTGTATTGCATGGTCCAATATACTGTATTGCATGGTCCAATATACTGTATTGCATGGGGCAATACGCTGATGTATCCAGGGAGGACATGGTCCAATACACTGTATTGCATGGTCCAATATACTGTATTGCATGGGGCAATACGCTGATGTATCCAGGGAGGACATGGTCCAATATACTGTATTGCATGGGGCAATACGCTGATGTATCCAGGGAGGACATGGTCCAATATACTGTATTGCATGGGGCAAAACGCTGATGTGCTGCCCTCTTGGCCAAGGTTCACTAATCATGTTGTGTTTTCCTTAGTACTGTAGGAGAAAATACACATTAGTAATGAATTATTAATGGAACCAAAATGTACCTAAAACATTCAACAGTATTTCATATTTTAAATCTATACCAGTGTATTGATGCAGTGGCACTATCTGGACTGTGATTTAAACATGGTAGCATTCTCATCTGTTATTGGTCTATTTGTCATAAGAAAGCACTTCCCTTAATTATACAAACCAGCAGTGTAGCTGTACACGGCAGAGGCTGACAGCATTCTGGTTTATCTGCCTTTAGACAAATAAATACAACGCTGACTAATGCCTCTGGAGGAATGTGAGGGCAGATGAACATTCTACTGCCCCATGTATCCTTCCAGATAAAATGAATATGACAGACCTCTCTCTCCTTTCGTATACACAGAACATTACTGACCTCTTATATACACACCAGGGTCTGTGTTGACATTAGTTTACACTGCTCCATATGGTCAGGGCCTTAACTGCAATGTGACCTCTCAGTGAGACAAGAAAATTAACTTATGTTTAAATAAGGGGTGTTTAAACTATATAAATTAATCTGAATGTGAAGTCACATCTGAAGGTGTTCAGGTTTGTGGTTTTGATTTGACACAATCGAGGGATGTGGTTTTGATTTGACATCATGGAGGGATGTGGTTTTGATTTGACGTAATGGAGGGATGTGGTTTTGATTTGACACAATGGAGGGATGTGGTTTTGATTTTCAATTAGGAAGACTGAAGAGAGAATACTATATATCTTAGTCAGCTTTTATTCAGACTAATATATTTTTCTACTTATACTTTTCATGAACATAACAAAGTTATTTCACTATATTTTCTCAGACAAAGGGGCAGGAAATCCATAAAGAGTAAAAGGTTTATGTCACTTTACGTTACAGAGAGGAGAATGGAACGTTGCTATGCTTAGTTCCTCTTGAAGGAGGGGAGGAGGCCATTTTACGTCTGGCCGTCTCTGTCAGCCTCTCCACTAGACGGCAGGACCAGTGATAAGGCTTCTAAAGGAGGAACTCCCCGCCCCTTAAGGAGGAAATCTGCTTAAAATACCATGACTGGATGTGTCTAATGGAGAATTTAATCACCAGCGGTTGCTTTAATGGTTGACTAATACATTCCATATAGTAACTGTTTGCTTAAATGATTTGTATTTGTGTTTGTATTTATTATGGATCCCCATGAACTCTTCCTGGGGTCCAGCAAAATGAAGGCAGTTATACATTTTAAAAACATTACAATACATTCCCAGATTTCACAGCACACTGTGTGCCCTCAGGCCCCTACTCCACCACTACCACATATCTACAGTACAACAATCCATGTGTACGTGTGTGTATAGTGCGTATGTTATCGTGTATGTGTATGCATGTGTCTGTCATAAGGTGTATTTTTATCTGTTTTTAAAATACAATTTTACTGCTTGCATCAGTTACCTGATGTGGAATAGAGTTCCATGTAGTCATGGCTCTATGTAGTACTGTGTGCCTCCCATAGTCTGTTCTGGACTTGGCGACTGTGAAGAGACCTCTGGTGGCATGTCTTGTGGGTTATGCATGGGTGTCCGAGCTATGTGCCAGTAGTTCAAACAGACAGCTCGGTGCATTCAACATGTCAATACCTCTCATAAATACAATAGTGATTAAGTCAATCTCTCCTCCACTTTGAGCCAGGAGAGATTTACATGCATATTATTAATGTTAGCTCTCTGTGTACATCCAAGGGCCAGCGGTGCTGCCCTGTTCTGAACCAATTGCAATTTTCCTAAGTCCCTTTTTGTGGCACCTGACCACACGACTGAACAGTTGTCCAGGTGCGACAAAACTAGGGCCTGTAGGACCTGCCTTGTTGATAGTGCTGTTAAGAAGGTAGAGCAGGGCTTTATTATGGACAGACTTCTCCCCATCTTAGCTACTGTTGGCTTGGCACCTAAAACCCTCACAACAATATTACAGATGCACAATTGAGAGCATCCTGTCGGGCTGTATCACCGCCTGATACGGCAACTGCACCGCCCGTAACCGCAGGGCTCTCCAGAGGGTGGTGCGGTCTGCCCAACGCATCACCGGGGGCAAACTACCTGCCCTCCAGGACACCTACAGCACCCGATGTCACAGGAAGGCCAAAAAGATCATCAAGGACAACAAATCAAATCAAATCATATTTTTATTTGTCAGATGCGCCGAATAGTGAAATGCTTACTGACAAGCCCTTAACCAACAATGCAGTTTTAAGAAAGAATACAAAAAAAAGACAAAAAAAAACACTATATAAAATAATATGAAATAGAAGTAACAAATAATTAAAGAGCAGCAGTAAAAATAACAATAGCGAGGCTACATACAGGGGTTACCGGTACCGAGTCAATGTGCGGGGGCACCGGTTAGTCGAGGTAATTGAGGTAATATGTACATGCATACTATGCACAGATAATAAACAGAGAGTAGCAGCAGCGTAAAAGAGGAGGGGGGGGGGCAATGCAAATAGTCTGGGTAGCCGTTTGATTAGATGTTCAGGAGTCTTATGGCTTGGGGGTAGAAGTTGTTTAGAAGCCTTTTGGACCTAGATTTCGTGCTCCGGTACCGCTTGCCGTGAGGTAGCAGAGAGAACAGTCCATAACTAGGGTGGCTGGAGTGCCTTGCGGTCGGAGGCCGAGCAGTTGCTATACCAGGCAGTGATGCAACCAGTCGGATGCTCTCGATGGTGCAGCTGTAGAACCTTTTGAGGATCTGAGGACCCATACCAAATCTTTTCAGTCTCCTTAGGGGGAATAGGTTTTGTTGTGCCCTCTTCACGTCTTGGTGTGCTTCGACCATGTTAGTTTGTTGGTGATGTGGACACCAAGGAACTTGAAGCTCTCAACCTGCTCCACTACAGCCCCGTCGATGAGAATGGAGTTGTGCTCGGTCCTCTTCTTTTTCCTGTAGTCCACAATCATCTCCTTTGTCTTGATCACGTTGAGGGAGAGGTTGTTATCCTGGCACCACACGGCCAGGTCTCTGACCTCCTCCCTATAGGCTGTCTCATCGTTGTCGGTGATCAGGACTACCACTTTTGTGTCATCTGCAAACTTAATGATGGTGTTGGAGTCGTGCCTGGCCATGCAGTCATGAGTGAACATGGAGTACAGTAGGGGACTGAGCAAGCACCCCTGAGGGGCCCCCGTGTTGAGGATCAGCGTGGCAGATGTGTTGGTACCTACCCTTACAACCTGGGGGCGTCCTGTCAGGAAGTCCAGGATCCAGTTGCAGAGGGAGGTGTTTAGTCCCTGGGTCCTTACCTTAGTGATGAGCTTTGAGGGCTCTATGGTGTTGAACGCTGAGCTGTAGTCAATGAATAGCGTTCTCAAATAGGTGTTACTTTTGTCCAGCTGTGAAAGGGCAATGTGGAGCGCAATAGAGATTGCATCATCTGTGGATCTGATGGGGCAGTATGCAAATTGGAGTGGGTCTAGGGTTTCTTGGATGATGGTGTTGATGTGAGCCATGACCAGCCTTTCAAAGCACTTTATGGCTACAGACGTGAGTGCCATGGGTCAGTAGTAATTTAGGCAGGTTACCTTAGAGTTCTTGGGCAAAGGGACTAAGGTGGTCTGCTTGAAACATGTTGGTATTACAGACTCAGACAGGGAGAGGTTGAAAATGTCAGTGAAGACACTTGCCAGTTGGTCACGCATGCTCGGAGTACATGTCCTGGTAATCCATCTGGCCCTGCAGCCTTGTGAATGTTGACCTGGTTAAAGGTCTTACTCACATCGGCTACAGAGAGTGTGATCACACAGTCGTCCGGAACAGCTAATGCTCTCATGCATGCTTCAGTGTTACGAATCAATCTTAGTCCTGTATTGACTCTTTGCCTGTTTGATGGTTCGTCGGAGGGCATAGTGGGATTTATAAGCGTCCGGGTTAGAGTCCCGCTCCTTGAAAGCGGCAGCTCTACCCTTTAGCTCAGTGCGGATGTTGCCTGTAATCCATGGCTTCTGGTTGGGGTATGTATATACAGTCACTGTGGGGATGACATCATCAGTGCACTTAATGATGAAGCCAGTGACTGATGTGGTGTACTCCTCAATGCCATCGGAAGAATCCCAGAACATATTCCAGTCTGTGCTAGCAAAACAGTCCTGTAGCTTAGCATCTGCTTCATCTGACCACTTTTTTATTGACCGAGTCACTGGTGCTTGCTGCTTTAGTTTGTACTTGTAAGCAGGAATCAGGAGGATATAATTATGGTCAGATTTGCCAAATGGAGAGCGAGGGAGATTTTTGTATGCGTCTCTGTGTGTGGAGTAAAGGTGGTCTAGAGTTTTTTTTACCCTCTGGTTGCACATTTAACATGCTGGTAGAAATTAGGTAAAACGGATTTAAGTTTCCCTGCATTAAAGTCGCCGGCCACTAGGAGCACCGCCTCTGGATGAGAGTTTTCCTGTTTGCTTATGGCCGTATATAGTTAATTGAGTGCAGTCTTAGTGCCAGCATCGGTTTGTGGTGGTAAATAGACAGCTATGAAGAATATAGATAGTGTGGTCTACAGCTTATCATGAGATATTCTACCTCAGGGGAGCAAAACCTTGAAACTTCCTTAGATATCGTGCACCAGCTGTTGTTTACAAATATACATAGACCTCCACCCCTAGTCTTACCAGAGGCTGCTGTTCGATCGTCCAGTTCAAGGTGAGTAATCTCTGTTCTGATGTCCAGAAGCTCTTTTCGGTCATAAGAGACGGTAGCAGCAACATTATGTACAAAATAAGTTACAAACAATGCGAAAAAACACACAACCACCCGAGCCACTGCCTGTTCACATCCAGAAGTCGAGGTCAGTACAGGTGCATCAAAGCTGGGACAGAGTGACTGAAAAACAGCTTCTATCACTAGGACATTAGAGAATGCTGACTATACACATAGATTAGAAATCACTGGCCACTTTAATAAATGGAACACTAGTCACTTTATTAATGTTTACATATCTGCATTACTCATCTCATATGTATATATACTAGAGTTTTAATGACTCCAACCTAAGTGTATGTAAACTTCCGACTTCAACTGTATATACTGTATTCTATAATATTCTACTGTATCTTAGTCTATGCCGCACTGTCATTGCTCATCCATATATGTATATATTCTTAATTCCATTGCTTTACTTAGATTTGTGTGTATTGGGTATTCGTTGTGAAATTGGTAGATATTACTTGTTAGATATTACTGCATGTCGGAGCTAGAAACACAAGCATTTTGCTACACCCGCAATAACATCTGCTAAACACGTGTATGTGACCAATCATTGATTTGATTTGATCAATATGTTTTGACCATGACAGTTTACAATCCAGGGTTACTCCAAGCAGTTTAGTCACCTCAACTTGCTCAATTTCCACATTATTTATTACAATATTTACTTGAGGTTTAGTAAATGATTTGTCCCACATACAATGCTTTTAGTTTTATAAATATTTAGGACTAACTTATTCCTTGCAACCCACTCTGAAACTAGCTGCAACTCTTTGTTAAGTGTTGCAGTCATTTCAGTTGCTGTAGTAGCTGACATGTATAGTGTTGAGTCATCCGCATACATAGACACTCTGGCTTTACTCAAAGCCAGTGGCATGTCATTAGTAAAGATTGAAAAAAGTAATGGGCCTAGACAGCTGCCCTGGGGAATTCCTGATTCTACCTGGATTCTGTTGGAGAGGTTTCCATTAAAGAACACCCTCTGTGTACTGTTAAACAGGTAACTCTTTATCCACAATATAGCAGGGGGTGTAAAGCCATAACACATATGTTTTTCCAGCCCCAGACTATGATCGATAATGTCAAAAGCCGCACTAAAGTCTAACAAAACAGCCCACACTCTTTTTATTATACATTTCTCTCAGCCAATCATCAGTCATTTGTGTAAGTGCTGTGCTTGTTGCTTTAATGGTAATTTATTGAGCACAGTTACAGTCAAAAAGTTTGCTGCTTCAGTGTTATGACATATTTCTGTCAGATGTTACTATGGTATACTGAAGTATAATTACAAGCATTCCATAAGTGTCAAAGGCTTTTATTGACAATTACATTAAGTTTATGCAAAGAGTCAATATTTGCAGTGTTGACCCTTCTTTTTCAAGACCTCTGCAATCCGCCCTGGCATGCTGTCAATTAACTTCTGGGCAACATCCTGACTGATGGCAGCCCATTCTTGCATAATCAATGATTGGAGTTTGACAGTCATTCCGGAGCCAGAGCAGTCCGCTCCACCGGTGCCCAGTCCAGCTCAGGTCAGCGGCTCCAGTCCGGAGCCTGAGCAGTCCGCTCCACCGGTGCCCGGTCTAGCTCCGGTCAGCGGCTCCAGTCCAGACCCAGACGTCAGCCCCTCTCCAGGTGTGGTTCCCAATCAGAGGCAGCTGTCGCTCGTTGTCTCTGATTGGGGATCATACTTAGGCAGCCTGTTGGCATTTGTTAGTTGTGGGATCTTGTTCCGTGTAGAGGATTGTGTGTAGGACTTCACGTTTCATTGGTTTGTTGTTTTGTCGTGTGTTTATCATTTTAATAAACATGTACGCATTTCACGCTGCGCCTTGGTCTGACCCGTCCTTCAACGAACGTGACACTCAATTTTAGTCTCATCTGACCAGAGTACCTTCTTCCATATGTTTGGGGAGTCTCCCACATGCCTTTTGGCGAACACCAAATGTGTTTGCCTATTTTTTTCTTTAAGCAATGGCTTTTTTCTGGCCACTCTTCCATAAAGCCCAGCTCTGTGGAGTGTACGGCTTAAAGTGGTCCTATGGACAGATATTCCAATCTCCGCTGTGGAGCTTTGCAGCTCCTTCAGGGTTATCTTTGGTCTCTATGTTGCCTCTCTGATTAATGCCCTCCTTGGCTGGTCCATGAGTTTTGGTGGGCGGCCTTCTCTTGGCAGGTTTGTTGTGGTGCCATATTCTTTAAACATTTTTATAATGGATTTAATGGTGCTCCGTGGGATGTTCAAAGTTTCTGAATTATTTTTATAACCCAACCCTGATCTGTACTTCTCCACAACTTTGTCCCTGACCTGTTTGGAGAGCTCCTTGGTCTTCATGGAGCCGCTTGCTTGGTGGTGCCCCTTGCTTAGTGGTGTTGCAGACTCTGGGGCCTTTCAGAACAGGTGTACAGTGGGGGAAAAAAATATTTTTTCAGCCACCAATTGTGCAAGTTCTCCCACTTAAAAAGATGAGAGAGGCCTGTAATTTTCATCATAGGTACACGTCAACTATGACAGACAAAATGAGAAAAGAAATCCAGAAAATCACATTGTAGGATTTTTTAATGAATTTATGTGCAAATTATGGTGGAAAATAAGTATTTGGTCAATAACAAAAGTTTCTCAATACTTTGTTATATACCCTTTGTTGGCATTGACACAGGTCAAACGTTTTCTGTAAGTCTTCACAAGGTTTTCACACACTGTTGCTGGTATTTTGGCCCATTCCTCCATGCAGATCTCCTCTAGAGCAGTGATGTTTTGGGGCTGTCGCTGGGCAACACGGACTTTCAACTCCCTCCAAAGATTTTCTATGGGGTTGAGATCTGGAGACTGGCTAGGCCACTCCAGGACCTTGAAATGCTTCTTACGAAGCCACTCCTTCGTTGCCCGGGCGGTGTGTTTGGGATCATTGTCATGCTGAAAGACCCAGCCACATTTCATCTTCAATGCCTTTGCTGATGGAAGGAGGTTTTCACTCAAAATCTCACGATACATGGCCCCATTCATTCTTTCCTTTACACGGATCAGTCGTCCTGGTCCCTTTGCAGAAAAACAGCCCCAAACATGATGTTTCCACCCCCATGCTTCACAGTAGGTATGGTGTTCTTTGGATGGAACTCAGCATTCTTTGTCCTCCAACCACGACGAGTTGAGTTTTTACCAAAAAGTTATATTTTGGTTTCATCTGACCATATGACATTCTCCCAATCCTCTTCTGGATCATCCAAATGCACTCTAGCAAACTTCAGACGGGCCTGGACATGTACTGGCTTAAGCAGGGGGACACGTCTGGCACTGCAGGATTTGAGTCCCTGGCGGCGTAGTGTGTTACTGATGGTAGGCTTTGTTACTTTGGTCCCAGCTCTCTGCAGGTCATTCACTAGGTCCCCCCGTGTGGTTCTGGGATTTTTGCTCACCGTTCTTGTGATCATTTTGACCCCACGGGGTGAGATCCTGCGTGGAGCCCCAGATCGAGGGAGATTATCAGTGGTCTTGTATGTCTTCCATTTCCTAATAATTGCTCCCACAGTTGATTTCTTCAAACCAAGCTGCTTACCTATTGCAGATTCAGTCTTCCCAGCCTGGTGCAGGTCTACAATTTTGTTTCTGGTGTCTTCTGACTGCTCTTTGGTCTTGGCCATAGTGGAGTTTGGAGTGTGACTGTTTGAGGTTGTGGACAGGTGTCTTTTATACTGATAACAAGTTCAAACAGGTGCCATTAATACAGGTAACGAGTGGAGGACAGAGGAGCCTCTTAAAGAAGAAGTTACAGGTCTGTGAGAGCCAGAAATCTTGCTTGTTTGTAGGTGACCAAATACTTATTTTCCACCATAATTTGCAAATAAATTCATTGAAAATCCTACAATGTGATTTTTTCTCAATTTGTCTGTCATAGATGATGAAAATTACAGGCCTCTCTCATCTTTTTATGTGGGAGAACTTGCACAATTGGTGGCTGACTAAATACTTTTTCCCCCACTCTATATATACTGAGATCATGTGACAGATGATGTGACACTTAGATTGCACACAGGTGGACTTTATTTAACTAATTATGTGACTTCTGAAGGTAATTGGTTGCACCAGATCTTATTTAGGGGCTTCATAGCAAAAGGGGTGAATACATATGCACGCACCACTTTTCCGTTATTTATTTTTTTGAATTTTTTTAAACAAGATTGTTTTTCATTTCACTTCACCAATTTGGAGTATTTTGTGTATGTCCATTACTTGACATCCAAATAAAAATCATTTTAAATTACAGGTTGTAATGCAACAAAATAGGAAAAACGCCAAGGGGGATGAATACTTTTGCAAGGCACTGTATCAACAACAACCAGTATAATATACTGGTCTAAGCAGCTATCAACAACAACCAGTATATTACATTTGTCTAAGCAGCTTTCAACAACCAGTATATTACACTGGTCTAAGCAGCTATCAACAACAACCAGTATAATACACTGGTCTAAGCAGCTATCAACAACCAGTATTTACTTGATAAATTATTGCTAATACACTGATCTAAGCAGCTATCAACAACCATAAATGAGTCTCACTGCTCATCAGACCCGCCTTATCTTCACTGAGTTACAGTCTGGAAACATATCAAACTCCACCTGAGTTTATTTCCTGTTAACAGCTGGTTTCACTACCGCAATGGCCCATAGAGTTCACCTCTGTGTGAGGCTACACTACAGCACATTACAGAACAGTAGATGTTTATGTATAGATGTTTGAGAAGGGGAGTTGTGGCAGGAGGAATGGCAGCAAGGTTGACAGTGAGTTCAAAGTAAGGCAGGATCAAAAGGACGTCAGGGGGAAAGTTTGAAGGACAGTACATTGGTTCTGTTTCCCCAGTAACCAACAGTCACGTACAGAGCAGAGGCAGACCTGAGTGAGCTGACGTCACTTCTCTTCCTATTCCCCCATGACCTTATTCCCCCGGGACTCTCACTGCCTTTCACAGACCTTATTCCCCCGGGACTCTCACTGCCTTTCACAGACCTTATTCCCCCGGGACTCTCACTGCCTTTCACAGACCTTATTCCCCCGGGACTCTCACTGCCTTTCACAGACCTTATTCCCCCGGGACGCTCACTGCCTTTCACAGACCTTATTCCCCCGGGATTCTCACTGCCTTTCACAGACCTTATTCCCCCGGGATTCTCACTGCCTTTCACAGTTTTAGATCAAGTCTAAAAAACACACGGTTCTGTGGTGAGACTGTGATGAACAACAAAGGTATTGTTGTGGAGAGCAGAGCAGAGAAGGAGCTGTTAGGAAGGACACACAGAGGTCAATGTTGTAGGAGAACAATACAATCAAATTCATTATGGCATCCAGCTCAGCCCATCTGTCAAGAACATCTCAGGGTCTTGTGAATCACCAGAAGAATGAGGGGAAACAGAGCGAAGGAGACGGCACAGAGAAGGAGCTAGAGTTGGTAACAGTTTCAGTGCTGAGGTATTTGCCTGGGAGCTGGGCTTGACAGATTAGTCCTCTGCCCAGACGGAGTGTTGCATGGCTGAAACAAGAGCTAGCTTTATGAACAGCGTAACACAAACCCTGGGTAGTCAGCAGCATCAGGGCTGGAAAGAGATCCCTTGATGAAAGTGAGGGGGGCCTTGCTCCACCTTTCATGTTTCCATAGGTTTTATTTGGAGCGCCCACAGACGGCGCTGCAGACAGAAATGACAGACAATTAAGATTGCACAAAGGAGAGGGAAATTCAGTATCGGGCTACATGACCCCTGCTTGCCGACAGTATTTCAATGCATATGGCCGCCTTTTATAATGAAATTCTTCAGAACCTGGGCAAAATAAGGTCTGTAAGTTGCAGCGTGGGTTAAACTAAGCGTAACACTCCTGCTTTAAAACCTCCATGACTCAAAGAGGCGATAGAAGAAGGGTTTCGTGTGGAAATAAACCTCCGGCTTTCTACATATCAAAGACCAGATAAGATTATGAAGTTTAATTCATATATTTTATTCCTCCAAACTGGGCCATTTGTGCTGGCTGGCTGGTCCCTGCTGAACGATAGCGGGCCGATAACTATCTGGCTTCATCACCCCCCCCCGGAATCGGAATCCATTCTAAAAAGAGAACTGGCTTGGAAATATAAATGAACCTCACCTTGTCGCCAGTCGCCAGGGAGAGGGATTCTCTCTGAATGTCCGTCTCAGGGATTTCTGCCTCCATAACTACGACATCATGGTTTGGGTTAGGGTAGGATGGGGTCTGTGTGATGCACACTGCCTACAGACAGAATATGACATCTTCGAGGGAAATGTCTGAATTTGGAATGAGACGTACTATTCAGACTAATATCAAGGTGAGCTCAGCTGGTTTTTTATTCTGTAGTTAGTTTGTTCATCTTGATCTCTCTGTCAACTCTAAGTTGGTGGTGAAGGAGGAGAAAGAGTTCCCTTCATAAGGCCACTAGGAGAACAAACATCCTCCTGATTGTACATGTAAATGATTCCAGAATGTGTCTCTGCCCTCTTTTCAGCAGCACAGGGAGCCTGGGGATGTCTTAATACATAGAGAAGCCTCTTCGTACTGATGCCACCCCGGAGATAGAGAGGGATAGACTCTCTCTCTGATGAGGAGCTGGAAGACATTATTCTCCCATCTGTGGTTCCCTCAACCCCGTTGACTTAATCAAATTACACAGCATCTTTAATCTCTCTGAAGAGGCAGTTTATTAAGTTGAATTCTTCAGATTTACAGCGAACAGTGTGTGGGAGAGCTTCAAAGTGCTCCACATCGAACAACAGAAAGGTCCTGTTGTCTTTTTGAAACATGATGACACCTTTAAATAACTTGTAACAAAAAATTAACTGAACACAAATGAAAACTGATATGCTCAGATGTAGACAGAGAAGTGTACAGATACATAGGGAATAAATGATGTGAGGCCAATTAATCATGTCCTGTTCCTAGATGTGAACCAGCAGCACTTAGAAGTCCTCAGCCAATCCCTTAATCTTGACCGCCTCAATCCATATCATACTCTATATCACACAACAACAGCCCCATGCTCAGAGACCCATGCTCAGAGACCCATGCTCCCAGCCCTCTACCCAAGCTCTCTACACCAGCCCCATGCTCCCAGCCCTCTGCCCCTCTACCCCTGCCCTCTACCCCAGCTCTCTACACCAGCCCTCTACACCAGCCCTCTACACCAGCCCCATGCTCAGAGACCCATGCTCCCAGCCCTCTACCCCAGCCCTCTACCCCAGCCCTCTACCCCCAGCCCTCTACACCAGCCCCATGCTCAGAGACCCATGCTCCCAGCCCTCTACCCCAGCCCTCTACCCCAGCCATCTACCCCAGCCCTCTACCCCAGCCCTCTACCCCAGCCCTCTACCCCAGCCCTCTACCCCAGCCCTCTACCCCAGCCCTCTACCCCAGCCCTCTACACCAGCCCCATGCTCAGAGACCCATGCTCCCAGCCCTCTACCCCAGCCCTCTACCCCAGCCCTCTACCCCAGCCCTCTACACCAGCCCCATGCTCAGAGACCCATGCTCCCAGCCCTCTACCCCAGCCCTCTACCCCAGCCCTCTACCCCAGCCCTCTACACCAGCCCCATGCTCAGAGACCCATGCTCCCAGCCCTCTACCCAAGCTCTCTACACCAGCCCCATGCTCCCAGCCCTCTGCCCCTCTACCCCTGCCCTCTACCCCAGCTCTCTACACCAGCCCTCTACATCAGCCCTCTACACCAGCCCCATGCTCAGAGACCCATGCTCCCAGCCCTCTACCCCAGCCCTCTACCCCAGCCATCTACCCCAGCCCTCTACCCCAGCCCTCTACCCCAGCCCTCTACCCCAGCCCTCTACCCCAGCCCTCTACCCCAGCCCTCTACACCAGCCCCATGCTCAGAGACCCATACTCCCAGCCCTCTACCCCAGCCCTCTACCCCAGCCCTCTACACCAGCCCCATGCTCAGAGACCCATGCTCCCAGCCCTCTACCCCAGCCCTCTACACCAGCCCCATGCTCAGAGACCCATGCTCCCAGCCCTCTACCCCAGCCCTCTACCCCAGCCCTCTACCCCAGCCCTCTACCCCTCTACCCCTCTACCCCAGCCCTCTACCCCAGCCCTCTACCCCAGCCCTCTACCCCAGCCCTCTACCCCACCCACCCCAGCCCTCTACCCCAGCCCTCTACCCCAGCCCTCTACCCCAGCCCTCTACCCCTATACCCCAGCCCTCTACCCCTCTACCCCAGCCCTCTACCCCTCTACCCCAGCCCTCACCCCAGCCCTCTACCCAGCCTCTACCCCAGCCTACCCCAGCCCTCTCCAACGCCCTCTACCCCAGCCCTCTACCCCAGCCTCTACCCCAGCCCCTCACCCCTCTACCCCAGCCCTCTACCCCAGCCCTCTACCTCAGCCCTCTACCCCAGCCCTCTACCCCGCCTCTACCCCAGCCCTCTACCCCAGCCCTCTACCCCAGCCCTCTACCCCAGCCCCTCTACCCCAGCCCTCTAGCCCTCTACCCCAGCCCTCTACCCCAGCCCTCACCCAGACCCTCTACCCCAGCCCTCTACCCCAGCCCTCTACCCCAGCCCTCTACCCCAGCCCTCTACCCCAGCCCTCTACCCCAGCCCTCTACCCCAGCCCTCTACCCCAGCCCTCTACCCCAGCCCTCTACCCCAGCCCTCTACCCCAGCCCTCTACCCCAGCCCTCTACCCCCAGCCCTCTACACCAGCCCTCTACCCCAGCCCTCTACCCCCAGCCCCTCCCCAGCCCTCTACCCCAGCCCTCTACCCCAGCCCTCTACCCCAGCCCTCTACCCCAGCCCTCTACCCCAGCCCTCTACCCCAGCCCTCTACCCCAGCCCTCTACCCCAGCCCTCTAACCCAGCCCTTACCCCAGCCCTCTACCCCAGCTCTCTACCCCAGCCCTCTACCCCAGCCCTCTACCCCAGCCCTCTACCCCTCTACCCCAGCCCTCTACCCCAGCCCTCTACCCCAGCCCTCTACCCCAGCCCTCTACCCCAGCTCTCTACCCCAGCCCTCTACACCAGCCGCCCAGTCTCTCTCCCCAGCCCAACTCAACCAGGCCAAACCTGTTAGTCGAGCCCCATGGCATCTGCAGGCCATAAACACAATGTGGCGCTTAGCACCGGGTTGAGCAAGATTTATCCCCAGTGATCCCCTTAGAAACATAGTACACCCTCATAATATACTGCTGCACCCTCCTCCACCTCTATCATAATATACTGCTGCACCCTCCTCCACCTCTATCATAATATACTGCTGCACCCTCCTCCACCTCTATCATAATATACTGCTGCACCCTCCTCCACCTCTACCATAATATACTGCTGCACCCTCCTCCACCTCTATCATAATATACTGCTGCACCCTCCTCCACCTCTATCATAATATACTGCTGCACCCTCCTCCACCTCGATCATAACATACTGCTGCACCCTCCTCCACCTCTATCATAATATACTGCACCCAACTTTCACCAGATATCCTTCCCAGCGCTCTGGTGAGCTCCAGTGACGACCAGACCCATCACCAGACATCCTTCCCAGCGCTCTGGTGAGCTCCAGTGACGACCAGATCCACCACCAGACATCCTTCCCAGCGCTCTGGTGAGCTCCAGTGACGACCAGACCCACCACCAGACATCCTTCCCTGCGCTCTGTTGAGCTCCAGTGACGACCAGACCCACCACCAGACATCCTTCCCAGCGCTCTGGTGAGCTCCAGTGACGACCAGACCCACCACCAGACATCCTTCCCAGCGCTCTGGTGAGCTCCAGTGACGACCAGACCCACCACCAGACATCCTTCCCAGCGCTCTGGTGAGCTCCAGTGACGACCAGACCCACCACCAGACATCCTTCCCAGCGCTCTGGTGAGCTCCAGTGACAACCAGACCCACCAACGTCTCCTGCTTTCACTTACGCTGTAGTTTCTAAATATCTCACAAGTAGTAAATCTGTTTTGGGATTAATGGTCAGCAGGCTGGTATTTGAAGCCTCTCATCACAGCCAAAGTAAATCTCCTCGTCTCTCTACTGCAGGTTATGGGTTATGGCTTTCCAGTTAAAATACATGACATTAAAGGGGCAAAGGGCGTTCAATACAGCATGGGACGAGACAGTTTGGGAACAGGATATGGCCTGATCAGATTCCCCTGTTGTTATGCAGCTACTGAGTATTTTTAGCCACTGGTATTAAAATGTTTATATCCGTCTTACAGGGACTCCCTGGCCGTTGAAATGTTCAGTTCAGTTCAGACATCAGTAACAAATAGTGACGCATGGCCACCTCTACTATTACCACACCCTTAACACCACGTTCTGCTGTCTGGAGGGACTCATGGAGCGGACACATGGAGATGGATTAGACCAAGCAGTAGCAGTGGTTCAACGTTACGGATTGACAAGGAAAGCTACAGAGGGGCTGTTTGTGTGAAAGTCACCTCAAAATCTAACATTTAAAACAATTTGTAACAAACATTTGATGTATTTGACCAAATCTGCTGAAAAGTACGGTTCCTACGACTACAAGCGCTCCTAACCTTAATAGTAACCCAGGATATGACATCATAACCACAACCTTGTCCACTCCAGCATTAATGTAAAGTAGTAATGTACCTCATCAGTGAGTGTTCCAGCCAGAGATCCGACAGAACTGGGGGATAACAAGTGGGATTACAGCTGACCTCAACAGCTCACAGCAGATCTCTGATGATAGGCCATAAATACACAGGCTAGATGTGCTGCCATACTGGTCAGAAAGCTTGGACAATATACAACACGTTTTAGGATTCTAGAGAGACCCTGAAGAAGGCACGGTGATGCCGAAACCTTGGTGTTTTACCCAATACATTACTGGTAGTTTATATATATATAGAGATTGTGACTCTCTGTATTTATTTTTTATAGCTTACAGGTTTCTAAAGAGTGAAATGAAATAAAGTTTGACTATCGACCCATAATCTGAATGAAATAAAATACAATTGTATTGGTCACATGGTAAACAACAGGTGTAGAATAACAGTGAAATGCTTCCTGACGGAACCTTCCAGAGAGAACAATAGAAAATAATAGAAAAATAATAACACATTAAATACACCATGAGATAGCTTGGCTATATACAGCGCATTCGGAAAGTATTCAGACCCCTTGACTTTTTCCACATGTTGTTACATTATAGCCTTATTTTAGAATGGATTAAATACATTTTATTCCTCATCAAGCTACACACAATACCCCATAATGACAAAGTGAAAACAGGTTTTTAGATTTTTTTTGCAAATGTCTTACAAATAAAAAACAGACATACCTTATTTACATACGTATTCAGACCCTTTGCTATGGACTCGAAATTGAGCTCAGGTGCATCCTGTTTCCATTGATCATCCTTGAGATGTTGCTACAACTTGACAATTAAATTGATTGGACATGATTTGGAAAGGCACACACCTGTCTATATAATGTCCCACAGTTGACAGTGCATGTCAGAGCAAAAACCAAGACATTAGGGTGGCACAAATCTGGGGAAGGGTACCCAAATATATTCTGCAGTATTGAAGGTCCACAAGAACACAGTGGCCTCCATCATTCTTAAATGGAAGAAGTTTGGAACCACCAAGACACTTCCTAGAGCTGGCCACCTGGCCAAACTGAGCAAATGGGGGAGAGGGGCCTTGGTCATGGAGGTGACCAAGAACCCGACGGTCACTCTGACAGAGCTCCAGAGTTCCTCTGTGGAGATGGGCGGAACTTCCAGAAGGACAACCATCTCTGCAGCACTCCACCAATCAGGCCTTTATGGTAGAGTGGCCAGACGGAAGCCACTCCTCAGTAAAAGGCACATGACAGCACGCTTGGAGTTTGCCAAAAGGCACCTAAAGGACTCTCAGACCATGAGAAACAAGATTCTCTGGTCTGATGAAACCAAGATTGAACTCTTTGACCTGAATGCCAAGCGTCACGTCTGGAGGAAACCTGGCACCATCCCTACGGTGAAGCATGGTGGTGGCAGCATCATGCTGTGGGGATGTTTTTCAGCGGCAGGGACTGGGAGACTAGTCAGGATCGAGGGAAAGATGAACAGAGCAAAGTACAGAGAGATCCTTGATGAAAACCTGCTCCAGAGCGCTAAGGACCTCAGACTGGGGCGAAGATTCACCTTCCAACAGGATAACGACCCTAGGCACACAGCCAAGACAACGCAGGGGTGGCTTCGGGACAAGTCTCTGAATGTCCTTGAGTGGCCCAGCCAGAGCCTGAACCCGATCGAACATCTCTGGAGAGACCTGAAAATAGCTGTGCAGTAACGCTCCCCATCCAACCTGACAGAGCTTGAGAGGATCTGCAGAGAAGAATGGGAGAAACTCCCCAAATACAGGTGTGCCAAGCATAAAGTGTCATACCCAAGAAGACTCAAGGCTGTAATGGCTGCCGATGGTGCTTCAACAAAGTACTGAGTAAAGGGTCTGAATACTTATGTAAATGTGATATTTTATGTAATAAATGATATAACATTTCTAGAAACCTGTTTTTGCTTTGTCATTATGGGGTATTGTTTGTAGATTGATGAGCAAAAAATACCATTAAATCCATTGTAGAATAAGGCTGTAATGTAACAAAATGTGGAAAAAGTCAAGTGGTCTGAATACTTTTCCAATGCACTGTACATGGGAAACCAGTACCGAGTCGATGTGCAGGGGTACCAGGAAATAACTTGGCTATATACAGGGAGTACCAGTACTGAGTCGATGTGCAGGGGTACGAGGTAATAACTTGGCTATATACAAGGGGTACCAGTAAATTTTTTACATTTTTGTCATTTAGCAGACGCTCTTATCCAGAGTGACTTACAGTTAGTGAGTGCATACATTATTTTTTTATTTTTCATACTGGCCCCCCGTGGGAATCGAACCCACAACCCTGGTGTTGCAAACTCATGCTCTACCAACTGAGCTACATCCCTGCCGGCCATTCCCTCCCCTACCCTGGACGACGCTGGGCCAATTGTGCGCCGAACCAGGATCTCTAGTGGCACAGCTAGCACTGCGATGCAGTGCCTTAAACCACTGCACCACCGAGTCGATGTGCAGGGGTACCAGGTAATAACTTGGCTATATACACGGGGTACCAGTACCGAGTCGATGTGCAGGGGTACAAGTTAATTGAGGTAGATATCTACATATAGGTAGGGATAAAGTGACTAGGCATCAGGATAGATAATAAACAGTAACAGCAGCATATGTGATGAGTCAAAAGAGTTAGTGCAAAAAGGGTCAATGCAGATAGTTCGGGTAGCTATTTGGTTAACTATTTAACATACTATTCAGTCTTATGGCTTGGGTGTGGACGCTGTTCAGGGTCCTGTTGGTTCCAGACTTGGTGGATCGGTACCACTTGTGGACACTAAGGAACTTGAAGGTCTCGACCCACTCCACTACAGCCCGTTGATGTGTATGGGGGCTCACAGTGGTGGAAAAAGTCCCCAGTTGTCATACTTGAGTAAAAGTAAAGAGACAATAGAAAATGACTCAAGTGAAAGTCACCCAGTAAAATACTACTTGAGTAAAAGTCTAAAAGTATTTGGATTTAAATATACTTAAGTATCACAAGTAAAGTAATGCTATACATATTTTTCTTATATTAAGCAAACCAGACAGCACAATGTTCTTATTTTTTTAATTTACGGATAGCCAGGGTCAGACTCCAACAGTGAGTCCGCCAGATCAGAGGCAGTAGGGATGACCACGTGTTCTCTTGATAAGTGCGTGAATTGGAAAAATATCCTGTCCTGTTAAGCATTTGAAATGTAACGAATACTTTTAGGTGTCAGGGAAAATGTATGGAGTAAAAAGTATATTATTTTCTTTAGGAATGTAGTGAAGTAAAAGTAAAAGTTGTCAAAAATATTAATTGTAAAGTACAGACACCCCAAAAAATTACTTAAGTAGTACTTTAAAGTATTTTTACTTATTTACTTTACACCACGGTGCGCTCGGCCCTCCCTTTCCTGTAGTCTACAGTCAGCTCCTTTGTCTTGCTGACGTTGAGGGAGAGGTCGCTGTCCCGACACTGCCAGGTCACTGACCTCTCATCCACCGTCGTGTCTTCAGCAACTTTAATGATGGTGTTGGAGTCGCGAGCAGGTATTACAGACAGGGTTATTGAGAGGTTGAAAATGTCAGTGAAGACACTTGCCAGCTAGTCAGCGCATGCTCTGAGTATGCGACCTGGTAATCCATCTGGCCATGCAGCCTTGTAAATGTTAACCTGTTTAAAGGTCTTACTCACATCGGCTACGGAGACTGAGATCACACAGTCGTCTCGAACTGCTGGTGCTCTCATGCATGGTTCAGTGTTGCTTGCATCGAAGTGAGCACAGAAGGCTCGTCTGGAAGGCTCTCGTCACTGTGCAGCTCGTGTCGGGTTTCCCTTTGTAGTCTGTGATAGTTTGCAAGAACCTACCACATTCGACGAATGTCAGAGCCGGCGTAGTAAGATTCAATCTTAGTCCTGTATTGACCCTTATCCTGTTTGATGACCCATCGGAGGTCGTAGCAGGATTTCTTATAAGCGTCCGGGTTAATGTCCCACTCCTTGAAAGCTGCAGCTCAAGCCTTTAACTCAGTGTGGATGTTGCCTGTAATCCATGGCTTCTGGTTGTGATATGTACACTGAACTAAAATATAAACTCAACATGTAAAGTCCGATGTTTCATGAGCTGAAATTAAAGATCCCAGAAATGTTACACACACAAAAAGCTTATATCTCTCAAATTTTGTGCAAAAATCTATTTACATCCCTGTTAGTGAGCATTTCTCCTTTGCCAAGATAATCCATCCAGAAATTGATTAAACAGCATGATCATTACACAGGTGCACCTTCTGCTGGGGACATTAAAACGGCCACACTAAAATGTGCAGTTTTGTCACACAAATTCCACAGATGTCTCAAGTTGTCCACCAGAGCTGTTGCCAGAAGTTAAATGTTAATTTCTCTACCATAAGCCGCCTCCAACGTCGTTTTAGAGAATTTGGTAGTACGTCCAACCGGCCTCACAACCGCAGACCACGTGTATGGCGTTGTGTGGGAGAGCAGTTTGCTGATATCAACGTTCAGGGTATACAAGAGGAAACGCCGGTGTTACAGGAGAGGAGGGGTGAAGGCAGGAGAGGAGGAGTGAAGGTAGGAGAGGGGGAGTGAAGGCAGGAGAGGGGGAGTGAAGGCAGGAGAGGAGAGTGAAGGTAGGAGAGGGGGAGTGAAGGTAGGAGAGGGGGGAGTGAAGGCAGGAGAGGGGGGAGTGAAGGCAGGAGAGGGGGGAGTGAAGGCAGGAGAGGGGGAGTGAAGGCAGGAGAGGGGGAGAGAAGACAGGAGAGGGGAGAGAAGGCAGGAGAGGGGGAGTGAAGGCAGGAGAGGGGGAGTGAAGGCAGGAGAGGGGGAGTGAAGGCAGGAGAGGGGGGAGTGAAGGCAGGAGAGGGGGAGTGAAGGCAGGAGAGGGGGAGTGAAGGCAGGAGAGGGGGGAGTGAAGGCAGGAGAGGGGGAGTGAAGGCAGGAGAGGGGGAGTGAAGGCAGGAGAGGGGGAGAGAAGGCAGGAGAGGGGGAGTGAAGGCAGGAGAGGGGGAGAGAAGGCAGGAGAGGGGGGAGTGAAGGCAGGAGAGGGGGGAGTGAAGGCAGGAGAGGGGGAGAGAAGGCAGGAGAGGGGGAGTGAAGGCAGGAGAGGGGGAGTGAAGGCAGGAGAGGGGGAGAGAAGGCAGGAGAGGGGGAGTGAAGGCAGGAGAGGGGGGAGTGAAGGCAGGAGAGGGGGAGTGAAGGCAGGAGAGGGGGAGTGAAGGCAGGAGAGGGGAGAGAAGGCAGGAGAGGGGGAGTGAAGGCAGGAGAGGGGGAGAGAAGGCAGGAGAGGGGGGAGAGAAGGCAGGAGAGGGGGGAGTGAAGGCAGGAGAGGGGGAGTGAAGGTGGGAGAGGGGGGAGTGAAGGCAGGAGAGGGGGAGTGAAGGAAGGAGAGGGGGAGTGAAGGCAGGAGAGGGGGGAGTGAAGGCAGGAGAGGGGGAGTGAAGGCAGGAGAGGGGGGAGTGAAGACAGGAGAGGGGGAGTGAAGGCAGGAGAGGGGGGAGTGAAGGCAGGAGAGGGGGGAGTAAAGGCAGGAGAGGGGAGAGAAGGCAGGAGAGGGGGAGTGAAGGCAGGAGAGGGGGAGTGAAGGCAGGAGAGGGGGAGTGAAGGCAGGAGAGGGGGAGAGAAGACAGGAGAGGGGGAGTGAAGGCAGGAGAGGGGGAGTGAAGGCAGGAGAGGGGGAGTGAAGGAAGGAGAGGGGGAGTGAAGGCAGGAGAGGGGGAGTGAAGGCAGGAGAGGGGGAGTGAAGGCAGGAGAGGGGGAACCTGGTGAGATTAAGGCAGCCATGTCTTCCCTCCATTCTATGTACAGTCACTTGATAATACGATGGATGACCTCCGATCAAGGATTTACTACCAACGGGACTCACGTAACTGCAATATTCTCTGCTTTTCTGAAACATGTGGAATACTCTTAGTGGTTATTATGTGGAATACTCTTAGTGGTTATTATGTGGAATACTCTTTATCGGCATTTTAAATAGTGTTACTTACTATATAATTTACATAGGTAAACTCAGCAAAAAAAGAAACGTCCCTTTTTCAGGACCTGTCTTTCAAAGATAATTCGTAAAAATCCATATAACTTAACAGATCTTCATTGTAAAGGGTTTAAACACTGTTTCCTATGCTTATTCGATTAACCATAAACAATTAATGAACATGAACCTGTGGAACGGTCATTAAGACACTAACAGCTTACAGACAGTAGGCAGTTAAGGTCACAGTTATGAAAACTTAGGACACTAAAGAGGCCTTTCTACTGACTGAAAAACACCAAAAGAAAGATGCCCAGGGTCCCTGCTCATCTGCGTGAACGTGCCTTAGGCTGAGAGAGGCTGGACTGAGGGCTTGTAGGCCTGTTGTAAGGCAGGTCCTCACCAGACATCACCGGCAACAACGTCGCCTATGGGCACAAACCCACCGTCGCTGGACCAGACAGGACTGGCAAAAAGAGCTCTTCACTGATGAGTCGCAGTTTTGTCTCACCAGGGGTGATGGTCGGATTCGCGTTTATCGTCGAAGGAATGAGTGTTACACCGAGTCCTGTATTCTGGAGCGGGATCGATTTGGAGGTGGAGGGTCCGTCAAGGTCTGGGGCGGTGTGTCACTGCATCATCGGACTGAGCTCGTTGTCATTGCAGGCAATCTCAACGCTGAGCGTTACAGGGAAGACATCCTCCTCCATCATGTGGTACCCTTTCTGCAGGCTCATCCTGACATGACCCTCCAGCATGACAATGCCACCAGCCATACTGCTCGTTCTGCCTAGGTCAGCATCCCTGAGTCGCCTCTTCACTGTTGACGTTGAGACTGGTGTTTTGCGGGTACAATTTAATGAAGCTGCCAGTTGAGGACATGTGAGGCGTCTGTTTCTCAAACTAGACACTCTAATGTATTTGTCCTCTTGCTCAGTTGTGCACCGGGGCCTCCCACTCCTCTTTCTATTCTGGTTAGAGCCAGTTTGCGCTGTTCCGTGAAGGGAGTAGGACACAGCGTTGTACGAGATCTTCAGTTTTTTGACAATTTCTCGCATGCAATAGCCTTCATTTCTCAGAACAAGAACAGACTGACGAGTTTCAGAATACATTTATTTGTTTCTGGCCATTTTGAGCCTGTAATTGAACCCACAATTGCTGATACTCCAGATACTCAACTAGTCTCATGAAGGCCAGTTTTATTGCTTCTTTAATTAGCACAACAGTTTTCAGCTGTGCTAACATAATTGCAAAAGGGTTTTCTAATGATCAATTAGCCTTTTAAAATGATAAACTTGGATTAGCAAACACAACGTGCCATTGGAACACAGGACTGATGGTTGCTGATAAAGGGCCTCTGTACGCCTATGTAGATATTCCATTACAAATCAGCCGTTTCCAGCTACAATAGCCATTTACAACATTAACAATGTCTACACTGTATTTCTGATCAATTTGATGTTATTTTAATGGACAAAAAAATTGCTTTTCTTTCGAAAACAAGGACATTTCTAAGTGACCCCAAACTTTTGAACGGTAGTGTACATAGCTTTAAATCAAAGCCAGTGGCATGTTGTTAATAAAGTTGTTAATAAAGATGGAAAAAAGTAAGGGGCCTAGACAGTTGCCCTGGGGAATTCCTGATTCTACCTGGATTCTGTTGGAGAGGCTTCCATTAAAGAACACCCTCTGTGTTCTGTTAGACAGGTAACTCTTTAACCACGATATAGCAAGGGGTGTAAAGCCATAACACATACAATGCCAAGCGTCGGCTGGAGTGGTGTAAAGCTCACCTCCATTGGACTCTGGAGCAGTGGAAACGCGTTCTCTGGAGTGATGAATCCCGCTTCACCATCTGGCAGTCCGACGGACAAATCTGGGTTTGGTGGATGCCAGGAGAACGATACCTGCCCCAATGCATCTTGCCAACTGTAAAGTTTGGTGGAGGAGGAATAATGGTCTGGGGCTGTTTTTCATGGTTCGGGCTAGGCCCCTTAGTTCCAGTGAAGGGAAATCTTAACGCTACAGCATACAATGACATTCCAGATGATTCTGTGCTTCCACCTTTGTGGCAACAGTTTGGGGAAGGCCTTTTCCTGTTTCAGCATGAAAATGCCCCTGTGCACCAATGGAGGCTGCTGAGGGGAGGACGGCTCATAATAATGGCCGGAAGGGAGCTAATGGAATGGCATCAACACATGGAATCCATGGAAACCATTTGTTTGATGTATTTGATAACATTCCACCAATTCCGCGCCAGCCATTACCATGAGCACATCCTCCCTAATTAATGTGCCACCAACCTCCTGTGCCATGCACAAAGCGAGGTCCGTACAGAAATGGTTTGTCGAGATCGGTGTGGAAGAACTTGACTGGCCTGCACAGAGCCCTGACCTGAACCCCTTCAAACACCTTTGGGATTAATTGGAACGCGGACTGCAAATCAGGTTCTGGAGCAAGGCAAAGGTTCTAAGCTAACATATGGAATTGTTTTAAGATGGTCATACCAAGGATCATTTAGCTATTTGATTTAGAATTTTGGCATTACTGCTATTAGCCAATAGAAACACATTGAATAACATATTCACTACATTGAACAACAGATAGTAAAAAAATTAATATCAAAAGGAAGTTTGTTCTGAAGTGTGTGTCTTATATCTGAGAGATATACGTAAGAAAGATCAGGAAACTATATATATTTTTTATATGTATTTATCCCCCTATTTTAGGCACTAAACTATCTCCATGTATACTTCAATATTTTTTTTTACCGGTACCGGGGAACTTCAAACGAGTCTTGTGGGCGTCCTAGGTCAAAACGGAGAACACAATCGTGTTCGTGATAGTCTCAGCTTTCCACCGATGGGGTCAAATTAGTGTGTAGCCCAAACCGTTGGGACGCTACAGACAGAAGTTGGCAGAAGAGGCTTTACCAACTTCAGACCAGTCTTGTGAAGCTTCTGACGCTACAGACGTTTTCGTGAGAAGACCGGGATGTCTCATGGTCTGACAAACACCGCTCTAGCTCTTCCACCTTTCACCGCAGATGTAAAAGGGGAATATCGGCGGATGCAGTAGATTGAGACGCATCCAATGCAAAAAAATACATGTCTCTAGTTTAAACAGACGTATTTTGATGGGGTTGTTTTTATTATGTTAATTAGATTTCAGCGGGGGAGTGACCATTGTAGGCCAAGGGTTAAACAACGTAATATAAAGGTTCCGTTCTCAGACAGTATTCTGACCAGAACACTATTAAACAACGTGATATAAAGGTTCCGTTCTCAGACAGTATTCTGACCAGAACACTATTAAACAACGTGATATAAAGGTTCCGTTCTCAGACAGTATTCTGACCAGAACACTATGAAACAACGTGATATAAAGGTTCCGTTCTCAGACAGTATTCTGACCAGAACACTATGAAACAACGTGATATAAAGGTTCCGTTCTCAGACAGTATTCTGACCAGAACACTATTAAACAACGTGATATAAAGGTTCCGTTCTCAGACAGTATTCTGACCAGAACACTATTAAACAACGTGATATAAAGGTTCCGTTCTCAGACAGTATTCTGACCAGAACACTATTAAACAACGTGATATAAAGGTTCCGTTCTCAGACAGTATTCTGACCAGAACACTATTAAACAACGTGATATAAAGGTTCCGTTCTCAGACAGTATTCTGACCAGAACACTATTAAACAACGTGATATAAAGGTTCCGTTCTCAGACAGTATTCTGACCAGAACACTATTAAACAACGTGATATAAAGGTTCCGCTTCTCAGACAGTATTCTGACCAGAACACTATTAAACAACGTGATATAAAGGTTCCGTTCTCAGACAGTATTCTGACCAGAACACTATTAAACAACGTGATATAAAGGTTCCGTTCTCAGACAGTATTCTGACCAGAACACTATTAAACAACGTGATATAAAGGTTCCGTTCTCAGACAGTATTCTGACCAGAACACTATTAAACAACGTGATATAAAGGTTCCGTTCTCAGACAGTATTCTGACCAGAACACTATTAAACAACGTGATATAAAGGTTCCGTTCTCAGACAGTATTCTGACCAGAACACTATTAAACAACGTGATATAAAGGTTCCGTTCTCAGACAGTATTCTGACCAGAACACTATTAAACAACGTGATATAAAGGTTCCGTTCTCAGACAGTATTCTGACCAGAACACCATTAAACAACGTGATATAAAGGTTCCGTTCTCAGACAGTATTCTGACCAGAACACCATTAAACAACGTGATATAAAGGTTCCGTTCTCAGACAGTATTCTGACCAGAACACCATTAAACAACGTGATATAAAGGTTCCGTTCTCAGACAGTATTCTGACCAGAACACTATTAAACAACGTGATATAAAGGTTCCGTTCTCAGACAGTATTCTGACCAGAACACTATTAAACAACGTGATATAAAGGTTCCGTTCTCAGACAGTATTCTGACCAGAACACTATTAAACAACGTGATATAAAGGTTCCGTTCTCAGACAGTATTCTGACCAGAACACTATTAAACAACGTGATATAAAGGTTCCGTTCTCAGACAGTATTCTGACCAGAACACTATTAAACAACGTGATATAAAGGTTCCGTTCTCAAACAGTATTCTGACCAGAACACTATTAAACAACGTGATATAAAGGTTCCGTTCTCAGACAGTATTATGACCAGAACACTATTAAACAACATGATATAAAGGTTCCGTTCTCAGACAGTATTCTGACCAGAACACTATTAAACAACGTGATATAAAGGTTCCGTTCTCAGACAGTATTCTGACCAGAACACTATTAAACAACGTGATATAAAGGTTCCGTTCTCAGACAGTATTCTGACCAGAACACTATTAAACAACGTGATATAAAGGTTCCGTTCTCAGACAGTATTCTGACCAGAACACTATTAAACAACGTGATATAAAGGTTCCGTTCTCAGACAGTATTCTGACCAGAACACTATTAAACAACGTGATATAAAGGTTCCTTTCTCAGACAGTATTCTGACCAGAACACTATTAAACAACGTGATATAAAGGTTCCGTTCTCAGACAGTATTCTGACCAGAACACCATTAAACAACGTGATATAAAGGTTCCGTTCTCAGACAGTATTCTGACCAGAACACCATTAAACAACGTGATATAAAGGTTCCGTTCTCAGACAGTATTCTGACCAGAACACTATTAAACAACGTGATATAAAGGTTCCGTTCTCAGACAGTATTCTGACCAGAACACTATTAAACAACGTGATATAAAGGTTCCGTTCTCAGACAGTATTCTGACCAGAACACTATTAAACAACGTGATATAAAGGTTCCGTTCTCAGACAGTATTCTGACCAGAACACTATTAAACAACGTGATATAAAGGTTCCGTTCTCAGACAGTATTCTGACCAGAACACTATTAAACAACGTGATATAAAGGTTCCGTTCTCAGACAGTATTCTGACCAGAACACTATTAAACAACGTGATATAAAGGTACCGTTCTCAGACAGTATTATGACCAGAACACTATTAAACAACATGATATAAAGGTTCCGTTCTCAGACAGTATTCTGACCAGAACACTATTAAACAACGTGATATAAAGGTTCCGTTCTCAGACAGTATTCTGACCAGAACACTATTAAACAACGTGATATAAAGGTTCCGTTCTCAGACACTATTATTTCATTCCAGTAAACCAACGTATAGCGGCAGTCCTCTCCACTCTGTTGATAAACACAGCGGTGCTTACCTGCTTGCCTTGGGATTAACATGCTAACAACTTTACATTCTGCCCACAGCTTTTGAAATGATTCAATTTTCATAATCTTGTTTGGCTTTAGAGTATGTGGCTTTGAGGCATCGCCACAGCCTTTTTCAATTCTGCTTCCTTTGAGACATTTGCATATCTATATTTTAGCAGCAATTCAGGACAGGCTCTGCTACGACCTATATAAAACCAGACTGAGCAACTTCCCCAGGTCAACCTGCAGGCTTAATATATGTTTGATGTGTCCAGATAACCACCTGTTTTCTACCGGCCAAGAAAAATGCTAAACTGCCTCTTGATCTTAATAGGATAGAATGCTACTCCCATCCTCAGAGCTAGAGACAGGACAGTGAGTTCATGTCTTCCTGTTGCATGATTTAGACCAGCCTTTTTTTTTCTTCAGGAAAATAGTCCAATATGTATGCTTTTGGTGGTAATATAGCATCCTTGTTTAGCATTTAACATTGCTTTTTAGGACCTTTAGTTATAGTTTGAGCTTTCTTCAATCTGATAGAGACCTTTGTAGTCAAAGACATCTGGATGTAATCATTCTACTCACAGACGCCAAGAGGACAATTAGCTGCACCATTTAATGTGCAGTGATGTGAGAAGGAATTTCAGAGTGCTAAGAGAGATTTTCCTTCTAAGTGGCCCCTAGTGGATGAAGTGTTAACAGTCTGCACAGTATGAAGCTTAGAGTATTGCCTACTTAGATTAAGCATAATGTTTATAGTGTTGCCTACTGAGATTAAGCATGATGTTTATAATGTTGCCTACTGAGATTAAGCATGATGTTTAGAGTGTTGCCTACTGAGATTAAGCATGATGTTTATAATGTTGCCTACTGAGATTAAGCATGATGTTTAGAGTGTTGCCTACTCAGATTGAGCATGATGTTTAGAGTGTTGCCTACTCAGATTGAGCATGATGTTTATAATGTTGCCTACTGAGATTAAGCATGATGTTTATAGTGTTGCCTACTGAGATTAAGCATGATGTTTAGAGTGTTGCCTACTGAGATTAAGCATGATGTTTAGAGTGTTGCCTACTCAGATTGAGCATGATGTTTAGAGTGTTGCCTACTCAGATTGAGCATGATGTTTAGAGTGTTGCCTACTCAGATTGAGCATGATGTTTAGAGTGTTGCCTACTCAGATTGAGCATGATGTTTAGAGTGTTGCCTATTCAGATTGAGCATGATGTTTAGAGTGTTGCCTACTCAGATTGAGCATGATGTTTAGAGTGTTGCCTACTCAGATTGAGCATGATGTTTAGAGTGTTTTCTACTCAGATTGAGCATGATGTTTAGAGTGTTGCCTACTAAGATTGAGCATGATGTTTAGAGTGTTGTCTACTCAGATTGAGCATGATGTTTATAGTGTTGCCAAGTTAGATTGAGCATGATGTTTAGAGTGTTGCCTACTAAGATTAAGCATGATGTTTAGAGTGTTGCCTACTCAGATTGAGCATGATGTTTAGAGTGTTGACTACTCAGATTGAGCATGATGTTTAGAGTGTTGCCAAGTTAGATTGAGCATGCTGTTTAGAGTGTGGCCTACTCAGATTGAGCATGATGTTTAGAGTGTTGCCTATTCAGATTGAGCATGATGTTTAGAGTGTTGCCTACTCAGATTGAGCATGATGTTTAGAGTGTTGCCTACTCAGATTGAGCCTGATGTTTAGAGTGTTGCCTATTCAGATTGAGCATGATGTTTAGAGTGTTGCCTACTCAGATTGAGCATGATGTTTAGAGTGTTGCCTACTGAGATTGAGCATGATGTTTAGAGTGTTGCCTACTGAGATTGAGCCTGATGTTTAGAGTGTTGCCTACTCAGATTGAGCATGATGTTTAGAGTGTTGCCTACTCAGATTGAGCATGATGTTTAGAGTGTTGCCTACTCAGATTGAGCATGATGTTTAGAGTGTTGCCTACTCAGATTGAGCATGATGTTTAGAGTGTTGCCTACTCAGATTGAGCCGGGGGTAAACAGTTCTAAGAGGTGTGTACACACTGTTACCACAGAAAAATAAGCCATATTCATTTTAAATATGCCAGGAAAATGTTGGCATATAGTTAAGGCATTAGTGATTTATAGAGGTCAAATATGTCTAAAATGTAAAAAACTACCTTCTTTACCCCAAGATAAATCAACTGGAAAAGGGAGCACTCTGTTTCTGCATCAGTCTGATAGATGTATTGAAGGGACAAATAAACAACAGGTTTATGTTTCAGCATGAATCTCCTTCATCAGAGCCTGTATTATATTATTTTGAAGAAATGTCTAGCTCAACATATCTTAAAAAGTCATATTGTAGGTTTCAAATGAATGAATTAAAATACAAACGTTGTATCACAGGTTTATATGACTTTGGTAAAAAGCACCTGAACTGGTACAGACAAACAGTATGTGGTGAAGCTCTCAGGTGATGACTGAAGAAGTGTTACTCTAACCTGTTTCAAAACAACGGAGCTATTTCCATTTCATCCTCACTATAGGATCCATATCGCTGAACATCAATATTGTTTCAGAGGCTTGAAATATAAGAAGCAGAAATTAATATATTTAATCCTGAAAGACCATCTTGATATGAGCGCGTGGACGCTTACTGTGAATCCAGTTAAAATATTAAAAAGGAACTAACATCTCTCCTCTGTGCCACTAGATGTATGTGATAAAGCAAATGTCAGCAAAAATACTGAAGCCATATGTCAGCATGGCTGTCTGACAGATGGGGGGGGAAAGGTAGAAACGTTCTATCATGTCCAACAAGGTGTTCTTTTTGAGATTTAAAGATCACAACTTTCAACATGTTTGTCACTTTCTCTCTGACGGGAACTATCATGGGCTTCACAAGAACTTTATCGGCTCAGCGCGGGAAGAGAAGTCCATTCCCATTTATCTTAGCCAGGTTTCCCTTCAAAGCCAACAAATAAATTACAGTGTACATTTGATACAAATTGATTTCTTAACTCCAATAACAATGTTGTCCTCGCAGTCAGGCCATGTGTCACTCACTGGCTGGGCAGAGTGAAAGGCTCAATCTGTCTGGGTGATAGAAATGGGCCTGAAACATCTCCACCAGCCAATGCTAATCATCCAGGCTGGCCTGGGCCTTTGTGGGCCACCCGTGATAAGAGAAATCAGTTTCCCTCCTGTCAGACGAGAGAGAGAAAGGAGAGAGAGGGGAGGGAGGAGAGAGAGAGAGAGAGAGAGAGAGAGAGAGAGAGAGAGAGAGAGAGAGAGAGAGAGAGAGAGAGAGAGAGAGAGAGAGAGAGAGAGAGAGAGAGAGAGAGAGAGAGAGTGAGAGGGAGGGAGAGAGAGAGAGAGAGAGAGAGAGAGAGAGGAGGGGGAGAGAGAGAGAGAGAGAGAGAGGGAGGGAGAGAGAGAGAGAGAGAGAGAGAGAGAGGAGGGGGAGAGAGAGAGAGAGGAGGGGGAGAGAGAGAGAGAGAGGAGGGGGAGAGAGAGAGAGAGAGGAGGGAGAGAGAGAGAGAGAGAGAGAGGCAGGACTGATCTGAGTATGGAGGAAATCAGGCTTATGGATGGAGCTTCCCTTCCTGTCCTACTACTGTTGTTATTGTGTGTCACGACATAGAGAACAACTGTTGTTATTGTGTGTAACTACAGAGAGAGAAGAGAGATCGGGACTGGTTGGTTCAGCCTCAGTTCTCTGTGGTAGAGTTGAAGAGAAGCCCATTGAATATCTTGAGCCGATCTTATCAGAGCAGAGAAATGAGCTATTGGCAGGATGCTGAGTGTTCTCCCAGCTGAGCAGGTTAATGGGGTCTGGAGGCAGACCACTGCCTAATGGGATTGTGGCTGCTTGATAAACAGTGGCAAGACTTTCTGCCAGTAAGCCAAACACACATCCCCCTCCATGAAGAGAAGGGCCCATCAGACGAGACGAGAGGAGAGGAGAGGAGAGGAGAGGAGAGGAGAGGAGAGGAGAGGAGAGGAGAGGAGAGGAGAGGAGAGGAGAGGAGAGGAGAGGAGAGGAGAGGAGAGGCTATGTTTCTGCTCTATTCCCTACAGGCCAGAGGAGACTGTGAGTAGAGAGTTGGCCATCTACTGATTTGAATCAAATCCCATTTAACCTGTTTGACCTCCAGGACTCAACACACATGGCCACATCACACGGCTTGTTCTGCTGTCTGGAATTAGACCATGATGCACAGAGGTGTTCTTTCAACACCTTCAACCAGGAGACATGTTGGTTTACACTTCCCAGAGCTCAGAGGTGTTCTTTCAACACCTTTAACCAGGAGACATGTTGGTTTCCACTTCCCAGAGCTCAGAGGTGTTCTTTCAACACCTTCAACCAGGAGACATGTTGGTTTCCACTTCACAGAGCTCAGAGGTGTTCTTTCAACACCTTCAACCAGGAGACATGTTGGTTTCAACTTCCCAGAGCTCAGAGGTGTTCTTTCAACACCTTCAACCAGGAGACATGTTGGTTTCCACTTCCCAGAGCTCAGAGGTGTTCTTTCAACACCTTCAACCAGGAGACATGTTGGCTTCCACTTCCCAGAGCTCAGAGGTGTTCTTTCAACACCTTCAACCAGGAGACATGTTGGTTTCCACTTCACAGAGCTCAGAGGTGTTCTTTCAACACCTTCAACCAGGAGACATGTTGGTTTCCACTTCCCAGAGCTCAGAGGTGTTCTTTCAACACCTTCAACCAGGAGACATGTTGGTTTCCACTTCCGAGAGCTCAGAGGTGTTCTTTCAACACCTTCAACTAGGAGACATGTTGGTTTCCACTTCCCAGAGCTCAGAGGTGTTCTTTCAACACCTTCAACCAGGAGACATGTTGGTTTCCACTTCCCAGAGCTCAGAGGTGTTCTTTCAACACCTTCAACCAGGAGACATGTTGGTTTCCACTTCCCAGAGCTCAGAGGTGTTCTTCCAACACCTTCAACCAGGAGACATGTTGTTTTCCACTTCCCAGAGCTCAGAGGTGTTCTTTCAACACCTTCAACCAGGAGACATGTTGGTTTCCACTTCCCAGAGCTCAGAGGTGTTCTTTCAACACCTTCAACCAGGAGACATGTTGGTTTCTACTTCTCAGAGCTCAGAGGTGTTCTTCCAACACCTTCAACCAGGAGACATGTTGGTTTCCACTTCCCAGAGCTCAGAGGTGTTCTTTCAACACCTTCAACCAGGAGACATGTTGGTTTCCACTTCCCAGAGCTCAGAGGTGTTCTTTCAACACCTTTAACCAGGAGACATGTTGGTTTACACTTCCCAGAGCTCAGAGGTGTTCTTTCAACACCTTCAACCAGGAGACATGTTGGTTTCCACTTCCCAGAGCTCAGAGGTGTTCTTTCAACACCTTTAACCAGGAGACATGTTGGTTTCCACTTCCCAGAGCTCAGAGGTGTTCTTTCAACACCTTCAACCAGGAGACATGTTGGTTTCCACTTCCCAGAGCTCAGAGGTGTTCTTTCAACACCTTCAACCAGGAGACATGTTGGTTTCCACTTCCCAGAGCTCAGAGGTGTTCTTTCAACACCTTCAACCAGGAGACATGTTGGTTTCCACTTCCCAGAGCTCAGAGGTGTTCTTTCAACACCTTCAACCAGGAGACATGTTGGTTTCCACTTCCCAGAGCTCAGAGGTGTTCTTTCAACACCTTCAACCAGGAGACATGTTGGTTTCCACTTCCCAGAGCTCAGAGGTGTTCTTTCAACACCTTCAACCAGGAGACATGTTGGTTTCCACTTCCCAGAGCTCAGAGGTGTTCTTCCAACACCTTCAACCAGGAGACATGTTGGTTTCCACTTCCCAGAGCTCAGAGGTGTTCTTTCAACACCTTCAACCAGGAGACATGTTGGTTTCCACTTCCCAGAGCTCAGAGGTGTTCTTTCAACACCTTCAACCAGGAGACATGTTGGTTTCCACTTCCCAGAGCTCAGAGGTGTTCTTTCAACACCTTCAACCAGGAGACATGTTGGTTTCCACTTCCCAGAGCTCAGAGGTGTTCTTTCAACACCTTCAACCAGGAGACATGTTGGTTTCCACTTCCCCAGAGCTCAGAGGTGTTCTTTCAACACCTTCAACCAGGAGACATGTTGGTTTCCACTTCCCAGAGCTCAGAGGTGTTCTTTCAACACCTTCAACCAGGAGACATGTTGGTTTCCACTTCCCAGAGCTCAGAGGTGTTCTTTCAACACCTTCAACCAGGAGACATGTTGGTTTCCACTTCCCAGAGCTCAGAGGTGTTCTTTCAACACCTTCAACCAGGAGACATGTTGGTTTCCACTTCCCAGAGCTCAGAGGTGTTCTTTCAACACCTTCAACCAGGAGACATGTTGGTTTCCACTTCCCAGAGCTCAGAGGTGTTCTTCCAACACCTTCAACCAGGAGACATGTTGGTTTCCACTTCCCAGAGCTCAGAGGTGTTCTTTCAACACCTTCAACCAGGAGACATGTTGGTTTCCACTTCCCAGAGCTCAGAGGTGTTCTTTCAACACCTTCAACCAGGAGACATGTTGGTTTCCACTTCCCAGAGCTCAGAGGTGTTCTTTCAACACCTTCAACCAGGAGACATGTTGGTTTCCACTTCCCAGAGCTCAGAGGTGTTCTTTCAACACCTTCAACCAGGAGACATGTTGGTTTCCACTTCCCAGAGCTCAGAGGTGTTCTTTCAACACCTTCAACCAGGAGACATGTTGGTTTCCACTTCCCAGAGCTCAGAGGTGTTCTTTCAACACCTTCAACCAGGAGACATGTTGGTTCCCACTTCACAGTTATTTCACATAGCCAGGAATCCTCCATGCAGACCAGGTTACTATGCACTGTCTCCTAGATTTATCTAATAGATTTTCAGAATAATATTAGCTATGTCTTACGTTTGTTTTTCCTTTGTACATATTTTGATAGTACGAGAAGCGGTAACAAATTGCTAGTTATTAATTGACTAAATCATTGATTAATTGGTTAAAGTGGCCCATTGATAATTACATAATGATAAGAACGTGCTACAGATAACAGTTGAAGTTGATTATAATTGTAATATTATGATATGAGGTCTCTGAGCTCTGTGGTAATAGAGAGGGGGATAACCAGGTCAACAACCATCCACAGATTTTACTAAGTTACATTTCATATAAAGAAATCAGTCAATTGAAATAAATTCATTAGGCCCTTATTTATGGATATCACATGACTAGGAATACAGATATGGATCTGTTGGTCACAAATGCCTTAACAAAAAAGGTAGAGGCGTCAATCAGAAAACCAGTCAGTATCTGGTGTGACCACCATTTTTGTCTCATGCAGCACGACATCTCCTTCGCATAGAGTTGATCAGACTGCTGATTGTGGCCTGTGGAATGTTGTCCCACTCCTCTTCAATGGCTGTGCGAAGTTGCTGGACTTTGGCCGGAACTGGAACACGCTGTCGTACACGTCGATACAGAGCATCTCAAACATGCTCAATGGGCGACATGTCTTGTGAGTATGCAGGCCATGGAAGAACTGGGACATTTTCAGCTTCCAGGAATTGTGTACAGATCCTTGCGACATGGGGCCGTGCATTATCATGCTGAAACATGAGGTGATGGCGGCGGATGAATGGTACGACAATGGGCCTCAGAATCTCGTCATGGTATCTCTGTGCATTCAAAAAGCTGTCGATAAAATGCAATTGTGTTCGTTGTCCGAAGCATGCCTGCCCACACCATAACCCCACCGCCACCATGGGGCATTCTGTTCACAAAGTCGATATCAGCAAACCGCTCACCCACAAAAGTTGACAAGTTTATCAACTTTCAAAGCAAAATGACTTTCCCATTGTTCCTCTGAGTCTCTACTTTAATCCAATGTAAAAAAAAACACAATTTCAAATGTTGCTACATAAGACCGATTTGAGCCGGTCTGACACATTTTAGAGTGGCCTTTTATTGTCCCCAGCACAAGGTGCACCTGTGTAATGATAATGCTGTTTAATCAGCTTCTTGATATGCCACACCTGTCAGGTGGATGGATTATCTTGGCAAAGGAGAAATGCTCACTAACAGTGATGTAAACAAATGTGTGCTAAACATTTCTGAGATCTTTTATTTCAGCTCATGAAAAATGGGACTAACACTTTACATGTTGTGTTTGTATTTTTGTTCAGTATTAAACAATATACCATTATTTTATTCATTCTGCTTTTATTTTTCAACCCGTGTCAAAGATAGCCTGTGTCAGAGGAGTAGAGCACTGCTTTGTTCCACTAAAACTACCCCTCCAGTCAATACGATGTCTGGTGTCTGAGAGTCTCTGACCTCATTTTGATTTCTAACACTTAACCATTCCTTATTGTCATTCAGATGAAGTCTCTCCTCTGGGTAGAGCAGCAGTAGGGGTTGTGTTTGAGCATCGTTCAGTGAAGCCTAACGTGGGTCCATCGCAGTCATCCAAACTGGTTGTTTCCAAACTCAACTTCCTCTCAGCAGGGGGCTTCATCAAAGCATCCATCCCTCTCCTCTCCTCCTGTCAGACTCTCTATACATGCTGCTGAGATACTCAGCAAAAACACAACTGACAATTCCTCTTCCCGCTTACCTTTTAATCATTTAGATAACATGCCAAAAATGTCTGTGTATAATGTGAGGATGGATTTGTAAATGATCATGAGAGGGGAGAGCATATCAACATCTATTTACATTGAAGGTACTTTTGGAGGAGCAAGCGACAGAGACAGATGTGGTTTGAAGCCATAATTCCCACTGTGCTCTGCCCTGGGGTATCACTATGCCCTCATTTAGGAGAGCCTCCTCCTCAGGGAGTTGCCGGATCAGCTTAGTGACAGTCATAACATCAGGGAACAGTGGTTAAAGAAGCAGGACAGTGGGCAGCTGGAGATCCACTGGCAAAGCAAACATCAAGGCCTCACTAACTTAGAGAGACGAAAATAGCTGTTTCACTGAGAGTACTGGAAACACACACACATCTGATAATAAGCTGGACACAAACCCAGGCCACTCCAACATAAATAAATAATGCATCACAAACCCAGGCCACTCCAACAGAAGGTAATAATGCATCACAAACCCAGGCCACTCCAACATAAATAAATAATGCATCACAAACCCAGGCCACTCCAACAGAAGGTAATAATGCATCACAAACCCAGGCCACTCCAACAGAAGGTAATAATGCATCACAAACCCAGGCCACTCCAACAGAAAGTAATAATGCATCACAAACACGGGCCACTCCAACAGAAGGTAATAATGCATCACAAACCCAGGCCACTCCAACAGAAGGTAATAATGCATCACAAACCCAGGCCACTCCAACATTGTCAGCTTCCTGCTTCCCCTGTTTGTCTCCTGGCCTCTAGAGGTCAGCTGTGTTCCCCTTTGCCTTAGTTCTTCCTCATGTGTCCTAATTAGCTTATCCAGGTCACCTGTGCCTTGTTTCCCCTTGTGTATTTTAGCTGTGTGTTTTCCCCTTGTTTGTCACTTGGTTAGTGCGTCCTGACTGTGTGTCTCCTGCTTTGTCTCACCGTGTCTGTCCTAGTAAGTTTTTGAAGTTATCTTTAGTTTGTTTTTCTCCCCTCGTGGAGTTGTTTTGTTTTGCCTCCTGTTTTGTGAACATTAAATCTACTTGCCTGGAGTATTGCCTTGGGTGTTTCATTTGGGTCCTACAACATCTCCTCTGTGGCTAAGGGGTAGTACCCCCAGCTCTACACTTCTGAGACCGGAGTTCTAACCCGGATTGTGACAGAATAACCAAGTCAATCATGGACCCAGAAACACTCAGTTCCCAGGACCTGTTGGCGGTCCTAGCTATTCCAGCCACTCTGTCCTGGGAGGGCCACCAGCATCGGGTCCAGGCTATGATCGATTCCGGTGCCGCAGGTGATTTTATGGATGTAACCTTGGCTAAGGAACTTAAGATCCCTACCCAACTACTTCCTCAACCCCAGGCAATTACAGCCTTAGATGGCAGACCTCTGGAACCAGGAAAAGTTACTGAGGCGACTCAGTCCCTGCGACTTACCATCTCTCAACACCAGCAGGAGGAGACCTTCTATCTCATTGACTCTCCCGAGTATCCTATTATCCTGGGTCACCCTTGGCTATGCAGACATAATCCCCAGATCGACTGGCCTACTGGCACCATTCTTAGCTGGGGTCCCACTTGCCAACTCACCTGCATGCTTCAGAGTTCCTCAGCCCCTAGTACCCAGTTTCAAGAGTCTGTTGACGTCTCCCGAGTCCCCAGTGTTTACCATCGGTTCAAGGCAGTGTTCAGCAAGGCCCGGGCTACTGCCTTACCGCCTCATCGCACTTATGACTGTGCCATTGATCTACTCCCTGGGTGCTGCCCTCCTAGAGGTCGGATCTTTTCCTTGTCCTCCCCGAGCACGCAGCTATGGACACCTACATTAAGGAGTCCTTGGCAGCCGGCCTCATCTATGCCTCTACTTCCCCGGCTGGGGCGGGCTTCTTTTTGTTGAAAAGAAAGACGGGGGTCTGAGGCCTTGTATTGATTACCGGGGACTCAACAAGATCACGGTTCGGAATCGATACCCTCTTCCTCTCATGGCCACTGCTTTTGAGCTGCTTCAAGGGGCTTCCATTTTTACTAAGCTGGATCTCCGCAATGCTTACCATCTCGTGCGGATCCGGCCAGGAGACGAATGGAAGACGGCGTTCAACACGCCCACGGGACACTATGAATATCGGGTGATGCCGTTCGGGCTCACCAATGCCCCCCGCAGTATTCCAAGCCCTGATTAATGATGTTCTCCGGGATATGCTTAATCTGTTCGTCTTCGTGTACCTGGACGATATCCTCATCTTCTCGAGGTCACTGAAGGAACATGAGGGGCATGTTAGCCGGGTTCTCCAGAGGCTCCTTGACAATCACCTCTACGTTAAGCCTGAGAAGTGTGAATTTCATGTTTCTCAGACTCAGTTTCTCGGGTTTATTGTCACTCCCGGGCACCTAGAGATGGATCCCAAGAAGGTCAAGGCGGTCCACGATTGGCCCACACCTGCCACGGTCAAGGAGGTTCAACGGTTCATTGGCTTTTCTAACTTCTATCGGAAGTTCATCAAGAATTTCAGCTCGGTGGTAGCCCCCTTGACGACGCTTACCAAGGGAGGAGGGACCAAGATTCACTGGGGTCCGGAAGCAGCAGGGGCCTTCGAGGATCTCAAGCGCCGCTTCACTTCTGCTCCGATTCTGGTGACCCCTGACCCAGAGAGACCTTTCGTGGTGGAGGTGGACGCCTCAGAGGTGGGGGGTGGGAGCCGTCCTGTCACAGAGGGGTGCGGATGGGAGATTACACCCTTGTGCCTTCATGTCTCGCCGCCTGTCTGAGGCCGAGCGCAACTACCACGTGGGGGATCTAGAGTTGCTTGCGGTAAAACTGGCCTTGGAAGAGTGGCGCCATTGGCTTGAGGGGGCTCAGCACCCTTTCCAGGTTCTCACAGACCACAAGAACCTGGAATATCTCCAACAGGCTAAGCGGATGAACCCTCGGCAAGCACGATGGTCCCTTTTCTTTAATCGATTCCAGTTCCTCCTGACTTACCGACCTGGCACCAAGAACGTCAAGCCGGATGCTCTGTCTCGAGTCTATTCTCCCGAGGTACAAGAGAAGCCCTTGGCATCGATTATTCCGAGGTCTAGGATCGTCGCACCTCTTCAGTGGGAACTAGAAAGAGGGGTACGAGAAGCTCTTGCCCATGAGCCCGATCCAGGCGGTGGTCCTGCCGGTCGCCTGTACGTTCCTCTCTCGGTTCGGGGCCCGCGTCTTGCAGTGGGGTCATGAGTCGCCCTTGACATGCCATCCTGGCAGTGCTCGCACACTGGAGTTCCTCCGACGGCGGTTTTGGTGGCCGTCCATCAAGAAGGACGTGCAGGTCTATGTTGAGGCCTGCCCTGTGTGCAACCAGGGAAAGTCGACACGCCAGCGACCCCAGGGACTGCTCCATCCCTTACCTGTTCCTCGAAGGCCATGGTCACACCTTTCTCTGGACTTTGTTACGGGACTTCCTCTATCCCAGGGCAACACCGTCATCCTTGTGGTGGTAGACCGTTTCTCTAAGGCTGCCCGGTTTATTCCCCTGCCCAAGCTGCCCTCGGCTAAGGAGACTGCTGAGCTCCTCATGAACCATGTCTTCCGGATATTTGGCATTCCCCTGGACGTGGTCTCTGACCGAGGTCCCCAATTCTCGTCCCGGTTTTGGGGGCCTTCTGCAGGCTTATTGGGGCCACAGCCAGCCTATCGTCAGGATTCCATCCAGAGTCTAATGGCCAAACGGAACGGATTAATCAGGATCTGGAGACCACCCTGCGGTGTATGGCGGCCAGTAATCCCACGTCTTGGGCCACCTATATCATTTGGGCTGAATATGCCCACAACACCCTCCAGTCCTCAGCCACCGGATTGTCCCCCTTCGAATGCCAGTTCGGTTACAACCCTCCATTATTTCCAGAGGAAGAGGCGCAAGTTGGTGTTCCCTCGGCCCAGTGCTTTGTCCAACGCTGTAGGCGGACCTGGAAGAAGGCCAGGTGTACCCTCCTTCGGACCTCCCAGAGATACCAAAGTCAGGCTAATCGCCACCGCCGGACGGCCCCTAGTTTCCGAGCTGGTCAGAGAGTTTGGTTGGCCACTAAGAACTTGCCCCTCCGGGTCGAATCCAAGAAGCTTTCCCAGAGATACATCGGCCCTTTCCGCATTGCTAGAAAGGTTAACCCTGTTTCGTATCGTTTAGTTCTGCCTCGCTCCCTTAGAGTTAACCCCACTTTTCATGTTTCACTCCTTAAACCTGTCTTGTCTTCTCCTTTTGCCCCCCCACACAGACCCCCGCCACCTCCCAGGATCATAGACGGCCAGCCAGCCTACACAGTCCGCCGGATACTGGACTCCCGGAGGGTCCAGAACTCTCTGCAGTATCTGGTGGACTGGGAGGGCTACGGGCCAGAGGGAGCGCTCCTGGGTTCCAGCCAGGGACATCCTGGACCCAGGGTTGATCCGAGATTTTCGCACCCTGGGGCCAGGGTGTTCTGGAAGGAACGTCAGGAGTCGTTCCTAGAGGAGGGGGTCCTGTCAGCTTCCTGCTTCCCCTGTTTGTCTCCTGGCCTCTAGAGGTCAGCTGTGTTCCCCTTTGCCTTAGTTCTTCCTCATGTGTCCTAATTAGCTTATCCAGGTCACCTGTGCCTTGTTTCCCCTTGTGTATTTTAGCTGTGTGTTTTCCCCTTGTTTGTCACTTGGTTAGTGCGTCCTGACTGTGTGTCTCCTGCTTTGTCTCACCGTGTCTGTCCTAGTAAGTTTTTGAAGTTATCTTTAGTTTGTTTTTCTCCCCTCGTGGAGTTGTTTTGTTTTGCCTCCTGTTTTGTGAACATTAAATCTACTTGCCTGGAGTATTGCCTTGGGTGTTTCATTTGGGTCCTACAACATCTCCTCTGTGGCTAAGGGGTAGTACCCCCAGCTCTACACTTCTGAGACCGGAGTTCTAACCCGGATTGTGACAAACATAAATAAATAATGCATCACAAACCCAGGCCACTCCAACAGAAGGTAATAATGCATCACAAACCCAGGCCACTCCAACAGAAAGTAATAATGCATCACAAACCCAGGCCACTCCAACAGAAAGTAATAATGCATCACAAACACGGGCCACTCCAACAGAAGGTAATAATGCATCACAAACCCAGGCCACTCCAACAGAAGGTAATAATGCATCACAAACCCAGGCCACTCCAACAGAAAGTAATAATGCATCACAAACACGGGCCACTCCAACAGAAAGTAATAATGCATCACAAACCCAGGCCACTCCAACAGAAAGTAATAATGCATCACAAACCCAGGCCACTCCAACAGAAAGTAATAATGCATCACAAACACGGGCCACTCCAACAGAAATAAATAATGCATCACAAACCCAGGCCACTCCAACAGAAAGAAATAATGCATCACAAACACGGGCAACTCCAACAGAAAGTAATAATGCATCACAAACACGGGCCACTCCAACAGAAAGAAATAATGCATCACAAACCCAGGCCACTCCAACAGAAAGTAATAATGCATCACAAACACGGCCACACCAACAGAAAGTAATAATGCATCACAAACACGGGCCACACCAACAGAAAGTAATAATGCATCACAAACACGGGCCACTCCAACAGAAAGTAATAATGCATCACAAACCCAGGCCACACCAACAGAAAGTAATAATGCATCACGAACACGGGCCACTCCAACAGAAAGTAATAATGCATCACAAACACGGCCACACTAACAGAAAGTAATAATTTATCACAAACCCAGGCCACTCCAACAGAAAGTAATAATGCATCACAAACACGGGCCACTCCAACAGAAAGTAATAATGCATCACAAACACGGGCCACTCCAACAGAAAGTAATAATGCATCACAAACACGGGCCACTCCAACAGAAAGTAATAATGCATCACAAACCCAGGCCACTCCAACAGAAAATAATAATGCATCACAAACCCAGGCCACTCCAACAGAAAGTAATAATGCATCACAAACACGGCCCACTCCAACAGAAAGTAATAATGCATAGTTTGGGGTATTATTTGTTTGTGATGTATTAAATGCAAGGTCATGTTAATATTTACATTTAGTCAGAAACTACTGATGCAGGCTGCAGGGTAAAACCAATTGTTTTGTACTTGTCGTTAGTCCTCCCAGCCTCCTCCCTCCTGCCACAGCCTCCTCCCAGCCTCCTCCCTCCTGCCACAGCCTCCTCCCAGCCTCTTCCCGGCCTCCTCCCAGCCTCCTCCCTCCTGCCACAGCCTCCTCCCGGCCTCCTCCCAGCCTCCTCCCTCCTGCCACAGCCTCCTCCCAGCCTCCTCCCAGTCTCCTCCCAGCCTCCTCCCAGCCTCCTCCCAGCCTCCTCCCTCCTGCCACAGCCTCCTCCCAGCCTCCTCCCAGCCTCCTCCCTCCTGCCACAGCCTCCTCCCAGCCTCCTCCCAGCCTCCTCCCTCCTGCCCAGCCTCCTCCCAGCCTCCTCCCTCCTGCCACAGCCTCCTCCCAGCCTCCTCCCAGCCTCCTCCCTCCTGCCACAGCCTCCTCCCAGACTCCTCCCAGCCTCCTCCCTCCTGCCACAGCCTCCTCCCAGCCTCCTCCCAGCCTCCTCCCTCCTGCCACAGCCTCCTCCCAGCCTCCTCCCAGCCTCCTCCATCCTGCCACAGCCTCCTCCCAGCCTCCTCCCTCCTGCCACAGCCTCCTCCCAGCCTCCTCCCAGCCTCCTCCCTCCTGCCACAGCCTCCTCCCAGCCTCCTCCCAGCCTCCTCCCTCCTGCCACAGCCTCCTCCCAGCCTCCTCCCAGCCTCCTCCCTCCTGCCACAGCCTCCTCCCAGCCTCCTCCCTCCTGCCACAGCCTCCTCCCAGCCTCCCCCCTCCTGCCACAGCCTCCTCCCAGCCTCCTCCCAACACTCTGTAGACGTCTTGTATTGAAGTGATAAGTAAACAGTTTGCTGTCCCAGTGAAGCTGAAGCAAGTCATTTTAGTGGTACTAAAGGACATTTTAGTTAGCGCTGTTAAAGGACTTTTTAATTAGTGGTGCTAAAGGTGTTGGGACTCAAACCTGGGATTTCCAGTATGAAGGAAACCAACAGTTGGATTGAAGTCTGACTTGGACATGAAGGCAGACAAACATCTTCAGGCACACAGATGGAATTCAGTGGCCAATCAGAGTCGTTTAGTGGGGACTGTCCTAAATCTGTCCGGACTGTCCTAAATCTAAAACAGCCTTCCTGTCCAGCCCTACCCTACCCTAACTCTGTCCTAACCCTGTCCTAACCCTGTCCTAACCCTGTCCTAACCCTGTCCTAACCCTGTCCTAACCCTGTCCTAACCCTACCCTAACCCTGTCCTAACCCTACCCTAACCCTGTCCTAACCCTGTCCTAACCCTGTCCTAACCCTACCCTAACCCTACCCTAACCCTGTCCTAACCCTGTCCTAACCCTGTCCTAACCCTACCCTAACCCTGTCCTAACCCTACCCTAACCCTGTCCTAACCCTGTCCTAACCCTGTCCTAACCCTGTCCTAACCCTGTCCTAACCCTGTCCAGCCCTACGCTAACCCTGTCCTAACCCTGTCCTAACCCTGTCCTAACCCTGTCCTAACCCTGTCCAGCCCTACGCTAACCCTGTCCTAACCCTGTCCTAACCCTGTCCTAACCCTACCCTAACCCTGTCCTAACCCTGTCCTAACCCTACCCTAACCCTGTCCTAACCCTGTCCTAACCCTGTCCTAACCCTGTCCTAACCCTGTCCTAACCCTGTCCAGCCCTACGCTAACCCTGTCCTAACCCTGTCCTAACCCTGTCCTAACCCTGTCCTAACCCTGTCCAGCCCTACGCTAACCCTGTCCTAACCCTGTCCTAACCCTGTCCTAACCCTGTCCTAACCCTGTCCTAACCCTGTCCAGCCCTACCCTTACCCTGTCCTAACCCTACCCTAACCCTGTCCTAACCCTGTCCAGCCCTGTCCTAACCCTACCCTTACCCTGTCCTAACCCTACCCTAACCCTGTCCTAACCCTGTCCTAACCCTGTCCTAACCCTGTCCAGCCCTGTCCAGCCCTACGCTAACCCTGTCCTAACCCTGTCCTAACCCTGTCCTAACCCTGTCCTAACCCTGTCCTAACCCTGTCCTAACCCTACCCTAACCCTGTCCTAACCCTGTCCTAACCCTGTCCTAACCCTGTCCTAACCCTGTCCTAACCCTACCCTTACCCTGTCCTAACCCTACCCTAACCCTGTCCTAACCCTGTCCTAACCCTGTCCTAACCCTGTCCTAACCCTGTCCTAACCCTGTCCTAACCCTGTCCTAACCCTACCCTAACCCTGTCCTAACCCTGTCCTAACCCTGTCCTAACCCTACCCTAACCCTGTCCTAACCCTGTCCTAACCCTGTCCTAACCCTACCCTAACCCTGTCCAGCCCTACGCTAACCCTGTCCTAACCCTGTCCTAACCCTGTCCTAACCCTGTCCTAACCCTGTCCTAACCCTACCCTTACCCTGTCCTAACCCTACCCTAACCCTGTCCTAACCCTGTCCTAACCCTGTCCTAACCCTGTCCTAACCCTGTCCTAAACCCTAACCCTGTCCTAACCCTACCCTAACCCTGTCCTAACCCTACCCTAACCCTGTCCTAACCCTGTCCTAACCCTGTCCTAACCCTGTCCTAACCCTGTCCTAACCCTACCCTAACCCTACCCTAACCCTGTCCTAACCCTGTCCTATCCCTGTCCTAACCCTGTCCTAACCCTGTCCTAACCCTACCCTAACCCTAACCTAACCCTGTCCTAACCCTGTCCTAACCCTGTCCTAACCCTGTCCTAACCCTACCCTAACCCTGTCCTAACCCTGTCCAGCCCTACCCTAACCCTGTCCTAACCCTGTCCTAACCCTGTCCAGCCCTACCCTAACCCTGTTCTAACCCTGTCCAGCCCTGTCCAGCCCTAACCTAACCTAGTTCTAACCCTGTACTAGATCTCTTAGGTAGTTTTTTGGAGGAGTGGACAGAACACAAGCCCTATCTGGCATCATGACTGTTTTCACAGCTGACTGTTCCCGGACAGACGATCAGCTTTCAGCCATGCTCAGATTCCTTTCCTCACACATGAGAACAGCAACATCCATCTTGAGGTGACATCTGTGGAGGGTTTATCAAAATCTTAACAGTTATGAAGCATATGAGGAGGTGGTCTGACGTGGGGATTAGGGGCTAACATGCTGAAGCCCTACTGGGTGGAACGGCTGTACATTAAGTTGGGATTTGGTTATTCAACCTAATGTGGTGTGTAGTTCTCTGGAGACAGGGCCACACTCCACAGCCTGATACAGTCAGAGCCTGATATATAATATCTCTATGTCGAGGCCATAGGTCAAATCAAATCATATAGGTGCCATATAATCTAATTATCCTGAAGTTAACACAAGAAATCAAAGAAGGGGAAAACGTTCGTTTGGTTTCCTCCTACTGAGTTATTAAAGCCAAAGTAACGCCACATTTTACATCATAGGAACATGTGTCATGAAATCTTGATGTAGGTCTTCCAACCATGGTTACAGGCAGGATTAGATTTCCTTTCCATTCTCCCACCACACAGATATCAAGTACACAGTAGCGCGGTATCAGAAGTCACATCACCCAATTCAACAATGAAATCATGGTCCGGTTCTGGGTGTGCTGAAGGAAACACTTTGAACCTTACTTGACCTCCCTCAGATTGTTTTGAAACGTGGTCAAAGTGTCTACTGATAGTTGGGTGATTTGTATCGACAGTGATCCATGGGGTCTGGATGATGATGTGCTTGACGATCCATCATACTGTTATCATAAAGAAAACAGAGCTGATGTCTCTCTCCAAGAGAAACCATAAGGAGGATCCACAGCAAAACAACTTCAGCTTAGACCCATTCCCAGCTCCTCTCAGACCATTCCCAGCTCCTCCCAGATCATTCCCAGCTCCTCTCAGACCCATTCCCAGTTCCTCCCACACCCATTCCAAGCTCCTCTCAGACCATTCCCAGCTCCTCCCAGACCATTCCCAGCTCCTCCCACACCCATTCCAAGCTCCTCTCAGACCATTCCCAGCTCCTCCCAGACCATTCCCAGCTCATCTCAGACCATTCCCAGCTCATCCCAGACCATTCCCAGCTCCTCCCAGACCATTCCCAGCTCCTCCCAGATCATTCCCAGCTCCTCTCAGACCATTCCCAGCTCCTCCCAGATCATTCCCAGCTCCTCTCAGACCCATTCCCAGTTCCTCCCACACCCATTCCAAGCTCCTCTCAGACCATTCCCAGCTCCTCCCAGACAATTCCCAGCTCCTGCCAGACCATTCCCAGCTCTTCTCAGCCCCATTCCCAGGACCTCTCAGATCCATCTCATCTCCTCTCACAGAGATCCATCCACAGCTCCTCTCACAGAGATCCATCCCCAGCCCCTCTCCTCTCACAGAGACCCAGGGCCAGCCCCTCTCCTCTCACAGAGACCCATCCCCAGCCCCTCTCCTCTCACAGAGACCCATCCCCAGTCCCTCTCCTCTCACAGAGACCCACCCCAGCCCCTCTCCTCTCACAGAGACCATCCCCAGCCCCTCTCCTCTCACAGAGACCCATCCCCAGCCCCTCTCCTCTCACAGAGACCCATCCCCAGCCCCTCTCCTCTCACAGAGACCATCCCCAGCCCCTCTCCTCTCACAGAGACCCATCCCCAGCCCCTCTCCTCTCACAGAGACCCATCCCCAGCCCCTGTCCTCTCACAGAGACCCATCCCCAGCCCCTCTCATCTCACAGAGACCATCCCCAGCCCCTCTCCTCTCACAGAGACCATCCCCAGCCCCTCTCCTCTCACAGAGACCATCCCCAGCCCCTCTCCTCTCACAGAGACCATCCCCAGCCCCTCTCCTCTCACAGAGACCCATCCCCAGCCCCTCTCCTCTCACAGAGACCCATCCCCAGACCCTCTCCTCTCACAGAGACCCATCCCCAGCCCGTCTCCTCTCACAGAGACCCATCCCCAGCCCCTCTCCTCTCACAGAGACCCATCCCCAGCCCCTCTCCTCTCACAGAGACCCAGGGCCAGCCCCTCTCCTCTCACAGAGACCCATCCCCAGCCCCTCTCCTCTCACAGAGACCCATCCCCAGCCCCTCTCCTCTCACAGAGACCCACCCCAGCCCCTCTCCTCTCACAGAGACCATCCCCAGCCCCTCTCCTCTCGCAGAGACCCATCCCCAGCCCCTCTCCTCTCACAGAGACCATCCCAAGCCCCTCTCCTCTCACAGAGACCCATCCCCAGCCCCTTTCCTCTCACAGAGACCCATCCCCAACCCCTCTCCTCTCACAGAGACCCAGGGCCAGCCCCTCTCCTCTCACAGAGACCCATCCCCAGCCCCTCTCCTCTCACAGAGACCCAGGGCCAGCCCCTCTCCTCTCACAGAGACCCATCCCCAGCCCCTCTCCTCTCACAGAGACCCATCCCCAGCCCCTCTCCTCTCACAGAGACCCATCCCCAGCCCCCTCTCCTCTCACAGAGACCATCCCCAGCCCCTCTCCTCTCACAGAGACCCATCCCCAGCCTGTCTCCTCTCACAGAGACCCATCCCCAGCCCCTCTCCTCTCACAGAGACCCATCCCCAGCCCCTCTCCTCTCACAGAGACCCATCCCCAGCCCCTCTCCTCTCACAGAGACCATCCCCAGCCCCTCTCCTCTCACAGAGACCCATCCCCAGCCCCTCTCCTCTCACAGAGACCCATCCCCAGCCCCTCTCCTCTCACAGAGACAATCCCCAGCCCCTCTCCTCTCACAGAGACCCATCCCCAGCCCCTCTCCTCTCACAGAGACCCATCCCCAGCACCTCTCCTCTCACAGAGACCCATCCCCAGCCCTTCTCCTCTCACAGAGACCTATCCCCAGCCCCCTCTCCTCTCACAGAGACCCATCCCCAGCCCCTCTCCTCTCACAGAGACCATCCCCAGCCCCTCTCCTCTCACAGAGACCCATCCCCAGCCCCTCTCCTCTCACAGAGACCCATCCCCAGCCCCTCTCCTCTCACAGAGACCATCCCCAACCCCTCTCCTCTCACAGAGACCCATCCCCAGCCCCTCTCCTCTCACAGAGACCCATCCCCAACCCCTCTCCTCTCACAGAGACCATCCCCAGCCCCTCTCCTCTCACAGAGACCCATCCCCAGCCCCTCTCCTCTCACAGAGACCATCCCCAACCCCTCTCCTCTCACAGAGACCCAGGGCCATACTACTCCTCTCAGACCCAGAACAGCAAGACAACCCCATGCAGTTCCTCTCTCAGACCCAGGATGGAAACTTTACACCCAGAGTGGTTTAAAGGGATTAATATGCATCCACATAGCTGAGCTTTATACAGTAAGGAACATCATATTATCTCTATACCGTGCACTTCATATCAATAACATTTCACATGGATTATTAGGAGCATCAGTCTGAAACCAGATGAATGTAAGCTGACAAAACCTATGGAAACCTCTGTATCATGTCCATTATAACTGATTATATACATCATATTTAGTATGACCCTGTTTGGTAACAGTTAAAGCATAACTGCCAAGGTACAAGACTGAAGCCAACACAACTTTAATCCTCATGTCTCAAACAGCAGTGAGAAGCACATTTATGAGAAGTTATTCCAGACTGATGCACTATGAATGCTCCTTTCACGACATACTGATGCTGTAGCTGGAAAACAATATGATGATAATAAAATGTTGTATTGTCACAAACACCAGATAGGTGCAGTGAAATGTGTTGGTTTACAGGGTCAGCCATAGTAGTATGATAGGTGTAGTGTAATGTGTTGTTTTACAGGGTCAGTCATAGTAGTATGATAGGTCCAGTGTAATGTGTTGTTTTACAGGGTCAGCCATAGTAGTATGATAGGTGCAGTGTAATGTGTTGTTTTACAGGGTCAGCCATAGTAGTATGATAGGTGTAGTGTAATGTGTTGTTTTACAGGGTCAGCCATAGTAGTATGATAGGTGCAGTGTAATGTGCTGTTCTACAGGGTCAGCCATAGTAGTATGATAGGTCCAGTGTAATGTGTTGTTCTACAGGGTCAGCCATAGTAGTATGATAGGTCCAGTGTAATGTGTTGTTCTACAGGGTCAGCCATAGTAGTATGATAGGTCCAGTGTAATGTGTTGTTTTACAGGGTCAGCCATAGTAGTATGATAGGTCCAGTGAAATGTGTTGTTTTACAGGGTCAGCCATAGTAGTATGATAGGTGCAGTGTAATGTGTTGTTTTACAGGGTCAGCCATAGCAGTATGATAGGTCCAGTGAAATGTGTTGTTTTACAGGGTCAGCCATAGTAGTATGATAGGTGCAGTGTAATGTGTTGTTTTACAGGGTCAGCCATAGTAGTATGATAGGTGTTGTTTTACAGGGTCAGTAATAGTCGTATGATAGGTGTTGTTTTACAGGGTCAGTCATAGTAGTATGATAGGTGTTGTTTTATATGGTCAGCCATAGTAGTATGATAGGTCCAGTGTAATGTGTTGTTTTACAGGGTCAGCCATAGTAGTATGATAGGTCCAGTGTAATGTGTTGTTTTACAGGGTCAGCCATAGTAGTATGATAGGTCCAGTGTAATGTGTTGTTTTACAGGGTCAGCCATAGTAGTATGATAGGTGCAGTGTAATGTGTTGTTTTACAGGGTCAGCCATAGTAGTATGATAGGTCCAGTGTAATGTGTTGTTTTACAGGGTCAGCCATAGTAGTATGATAGGTCCAGTGTAATGTGTTGTTTTACAGGGTCAGCCATAGTAGTATGATAGGTGTTGTTTTATAGGGTCAGTCATAGTAGTATAGAGCCCCTGGACCAAATTAGGGATAAGTGCCTTGTTCAAGGGCACATCAACCGATGTTTCATCTTGCCGGCTTGGGTATTCGAACCAGCAGCCTTTCGATTTCTGGCCCATTGCTCTAACCGATGTCTTTTGATTTGTTATTTGACATTGAATGTATTGCTGTTTTGTTTCATATTGTATTGATTGTTGTGTTGCTGTGATCAGGGCAGCCTTGTGAATGAGACTCTGGTCTCAGTAGGTTTTCCCTGAATGAATAAAGAATAAAGAAATGCTCTACAAAGTGGAGTATTATCTGTAGTGATTCTATACACACTGGATAATTATATGTAGTAATTATATACACAGTGGAGTATTATATGTAGTAATTATATTCACAGTGGAGTATTATATGTAGTAATTATATTCACAGTGGAGTATTATATGTAGTGATTCTCTACGTAGTGGAGTATTAACTGTAGTGATTCTATACACAGTGGAGTATTATATGTAGTAATTATATTCACAGTGGAGTATTATATGTAGTAATTATATTCACAGTGGAGTATTATATGTAGTGATTCTATACATAGTGGAGTATTATATGTATTATCTGTAGTGAGACAGAGAGTAATGAGCAGTTCATTGGGATCCTCAACCCCTCAGCCATTGACATGAGGTGAATTTAAAAGGACACTTTTTGCAGCAATAGTAATGTGTAGCCGTCTTTCATGTGTAGTTGGTGTCCCAGAGCTAGATTAGTTTAGCTGGGACAGTGTGACTAGTCAGAGTATGGCCTGGGGAGAGACTGGAGGCTAAATCCATCCTTGCAGTCCTGCTGCCGTCTGCAACCCTCTGAAGCCCATGGAGGAAATGATTAGCGTTCTTGGGGGAGGCACAAAAGGAAACAGAAACAGAGCTGCTACGCCTTGTCCGTGTTAAACAGGTTGAAACAGAGCTGCCACACCTTGTCCGTGTTAAACAGGTTGAAACAGAGCTGCCACACCTTGTCCGTGTTAAACAGGTTGAAACAGAGCTGCCACACCTTGTCCGTGTTAAACAGGTTGAAACAGAGCTGCTACGCCTTGTCTGTGTTAAACAGGTTGAAACAGAGCTGCCACACCTTGTCCGTGTTAAACAGGTTGAAACAGAGCTGCTACGCCTTGTCTGTGTTAAACAGGTTGAAACAGAGCTGCCACACCTTGTCTGTGTTAAACAGGTTGAAACAGAGCTGCCACACCTTGTCCGTGTTAAACAGGTTGAAACAGAGCTGCTACGCCTTGTCCGTGTTAAACAGGTTGAAACAGAGCTGCCACACCTTGTCCGTGTTAAACAGGTTGAAACAGAGCTGCCACACCTTGTCTGTGTTAAACAGGTTGAAACAGAGCTGCCACACCTTGTCCGTGTTAAACAGGTTGAAACAGAGCTGCCACACCTTGTCCGTGTTAAACAGGTTGAAACAGAGCTGCCACACCTTGTCCGTGTTAAACAGGTTGAAACAGAGCTGCCACGCCTTGTCTGTGTTAAACAGGTTGAAACAGAGCTGCCACACCTTGTCCGTGTTAAACAGGTTGAAACAGAGCTGCTACGCCTTGTCTGTGTTAAACAGGTTGAAACAGAGCTGCCACACCTTGTCTGTGTTAAACAGGTTGAAACAGAGCTGCCACACCTTGTCCGTGTTAAACAGGTTGAAACAGAGCTGCTACGCCTTGTCCGTGTTAAACAGGTTGAAACAGAGCTGCCACACCTTGTCCGTGTTAAACAGGTTGAAACAGAGCTGCCACACCTTGTCCGTGTTAAACAGGTTGAAACAGAGCTGCTACGCCTTGTCCGTGTTAAACAGGTTGAAACAGAGCTGCCACGCCTTGTCCGTGTTAAACAGGTTGAAACAGAGCTGCCACACCTTGTCCGTGTTAAACAGGTTGAAACAGAGCTGCTACGCCTTGTCCGTGTTAAACAGGTTGAAACAGAGCTGCTACGCCTTGTCCGTGTTAAACAGGTTGAAACAGAGCTGCCACACCTTGTCTGTGTTAAACAGGTTGAAACAGAGCTGCTACGCCTTGTCCGTGTTAAACAGGTTGAAACAGAGCTGCTACGCCTTGTCTGTGTTAAACAGGTTGAAACAGAGCTGCCACACCTTGTCCGTGTTAAACAGGTTGAAACAGAGCTGCTACGCCTTGTCCGTGTTAAACAGGTTGAAACAGAGCTGCTACGCCCTGTCTGTGTTAAACAGGTTGAAACAGAGCTGCTACGCCTTGTCTGTGTTAAACAGGTTGAAACAGAGCTGCCACGCCTTGTCCGTGTTAAACAGGTTGAAACAGAGCTGCCACACCTTGTCCGTGTTAAACAGGTTGAAACAGAGCTGCTACGCCTTGTCTGTGTTAAACAGGTTGAAACAGAGCTGCCACACCTTGTCCGTGTTAAACAGGTTGAAACAGAGCTGCTACGCCTTGTCTGTGTTAAACAGGTTGAAACAGAGCTGCTACGCCTTGTCTGTGTTAAACAGGTTGAAACAGAGCTGCCACACCTTGTCCGTGTTAAACAGGTTGAAACAGAGCTGCCACACCTTGTCCGTGTTAAACAGGTTGAAACAGAGCTGCCACACCTTGTCTGTGTTAAACAGGTTGAAACAGAGCTGCCACACCTTGTCCGTGTTAAACAGGTTGAAACAGAGCTGCCACACCTTGTCCGTGTTAAACAGGTTGAAACAGAGCTGCTACGCCTTGTCCGTGTTAAACAGGTTGAAACAGAGCTGCTACGCCTTGTCCGTGTTAAACAGGTTGAAACAGAGCTGCCACACCTTGTCTGTGTTAAACAGGTTGAAACAGAGCTGCTACGCCTTGTCCGTGTTAAACAGGTTGAAACAGAGCTGCTACGCCTTGTCTGTGTTAAACAGGTTGAAACAGAGCTGCCACACCTTGTCCGTGTTAAACAGGTTGAAACAGAGCTGCTACGCCTTGTCCGTGTTAAACAGGTTGAAACAGAGCTGCTACGCCTTGTCTGTGTTAAACAGGTTGAAACAGAGCTGCTACGCCTTGTCTGTGTTAAACAGGTTGAAACAGAGCTGCCACACCTTGTCCGTGTTAAACAGGTTGAAACAGAGCTGCCACACCTTGTCCGTGTTAAACAGGTTGAAACAGAGCTGCTACGCCTTGTCTGTGTTAAACAGGTTGAAACAGAGCTGCCACACCTTGTCCGTGTTAAACAGGTTGAAACAGAGCTGCTACGCCTTGTCTGTGTTAAACAGGTTGAAACAGAGCTGCTACGCCTTGTCTGTGTTAAACAGGTTGAAACAGAGCTGCCACACCTTGTCCGTGTTAAACAGGTTGAAACAGAGCTGCCACGCCTTGTCCGTGTTAAACAGGTTGAAACAGAGCTGCTACGCCTTGTCCGTGTTAAACAGGTTGAAACAGAGCTGCTACGCCTTGTCCGTGTTAAACAGGTTGAAACAGAGCTGCCACACCTTGTCCGTGTTAAACAGGTTGAAACAGAGCTGCCACACCTTGTCTGTGTTAAACAGGTTGAAACAGAGCTGCCACACCTTGTCTGTGTTAAACAGGTTGAAACAGAGCTGCCACACCTTGTCTGTGTTAAACAGGTTGAAACAGAGCTGCCACACCTTGTCCGTGTTAAACAGGTTGAAACAGAGCTGCTACGCCTTGTCCGTGTTAAACAGGTTGAAACAGAGCTGCTACGCCTTGTCCGTGTTAAACAGGTTGAAACAGAGCTGCTACGCCTTGTCCGTGTTAAACAGGTTGAAACAGAGCTGCTACGCCTTGTCCGTGTTAAACAGGTTGAAACAGAGCTGCCACACCTTGTCCGTGTTAAACAGGTTGAAACAGAGCTGCCACACCTTGTCTGTGTTAAACAGGTTGAAACAGAGCTGCCACACCTTGTCTGTGTTAAACAGGTTGAAACAGAGCTGCCACGCCTTGTCTGTGTTAATTGATCACAGGCAAATTAGCTTCCCTGTCCAAGGCTTAATGTGCTCCCTGTATCAACACCTTGCTGACAATACAGTCATTTGTAAGAGGAGAAATCATCCTGTTAATCATTTAGAACAGGAATGAATGTCAACCTATTCTCTACGGCCTTCATCACTTCTCTGGTGCACTGACTGGGCTCTGCTCCTCTTCGATCTCTATTCATAGGGTTAGGGTAGCATTATAGGACTCTGTAGCAGTATAGGAATATTAGCAGTATAGGAATATTAGCAGTATATGAATATTAGCAGTATATGAATATTAGAAGTATATTAATATTAGCAGTATATGAATATTAGAAGTATATGAATATTAGCAGTATATGAATATTAGAAGTATATTAATATTAGCAGTATATTAATATTAGCAGTATATGAATATTAGAAGTATATGAATATTAGCAGTATATGAATATTAGCAGTATATTAATATTAGCAGTATATGAATATTAGCAGTATATTAATATTAGCAGTATATGAATATTAGCAGTATATGAATACTAGCAGTATATTAATATTAGCAGTATATGAAAATTAGCAGTATATTAATATTAGCAATATAGTAATATTAGCAGTATATGAATATTAGCAGTATATTAATATTAGCAGTATATTAATATTAGCAGTATATTAATATTAGCAGTATATTAATATCATTGGTATATTAATATTAGCAGTATGTGAATATTAGCAGTATATTAATACAGTGGGGGGGAAAAGTATTTAGTCAGCCACCAATTGTGCAAGTTCTCCCACTTAAAAAGATGAGAGAGGCCTGTAATTTTCATCATAGGTACACGTCCACTATGACAGACAAAATGAGAATTTTTTTCTCCAGAAAATCACATTGTAGGATTTTTTATGAATTTATTTGCAAATTATGGTGGAAAATAAGTATTTGGTCAATAACAAAAGTTTCTCAATACTTTGTTATATACCCTTTGTTGGCAATGACACAGAAACGTTTTCTGTAAGTCTTCACAAGGTTTTCACACACTGTTGCTGGTATTTTGGCCCATTCCTCCATGCAGATCTCCTCTAGAGCAGTGATGTTTTGGGGCTGTCGCTGGGCAACACGGACTTTCAACTCCCTCCAAAGATTTTCTATGGGGTTGAGATCTGGAGACTGGCTAGGCCACTCCAGGACCTTGAAATGCTTCTTACGAAGCCCCTCCTTCGTTGCCCGGGCGGCGTGTTTGGGATCATTGTCATGCTGAAAGACCCAGCCACGTTTCATCTTCAATGCCCTTGCTGATGGAAGGAGGTTTTCACTCAAAATCTCACGATACATGGCCCCATTCATTCTTTCCTTTACACTGATCAGTTGTACTGGTCCCTTTGCAGAAAAACAGCCCCAAAGCATGATGTTTCCACCCCCATGCTTCACAGTAGGTATGGTGTTCTTTGGATGCAACTCAGCATTCTTTGTCCTCCAAACACGACGAGTTGAGTTTTTACCAAAAAGTTCTATTTTGGTTTCATCTGACCATATGACATTCTCCCAATCCTCTTCTGGATCATCCAAATGCACTCTAGCAAACTTCAGACGGGCCTGGACATGTACTGGCTTAAGCAGGGGGACACGTCTTGCACTGCAGGATTTGAGTCCCTGGCGGCATAGTGTGTTACTGATGGTAGGCTTTGTTACTTTGGTCCCAGCTCTCTGCAGGTCATTCACTAGGTCCCTCCGTGTGGTTCTGGGATTTTTGCTCACCGTTCTTGTGATCATTTTGACCCCACGGGGTGAGATCTTGCGTGGAGCCCCAGATCGAGGGAGATTATCAGTGGTCTTGTATGTCTTCCATTTCCTAATAATTGCTCCCACAGTTGATTTCTTCAAACCAAGCTGCTTACCTATTGCAGATTCAGTCTTCCCAGCCTGGTGCAGGTCTACAATTTTGTTTCTGGTGTCCTTTGACAGCTCTTTGGTCTTGGCCATAGTGGAGTTTGGAGTGTGACTGTTTGAGGTTGTGGACAGGTGTCTTTTATACTGATAACAAGTTCAAACAGGTGCCATTAATACAGGTAACGAGTGGAGGACAGAGGAGCCTCTTAAAGAAGAAGTTACAGGTCTGTGTGAGCCAGAAATCTTGCTTGTTTGTAGGTGACCAAATACTTATTTTCCACCATAATTTGCAAATAAATTCATTAAAAATCCTACAATGTGATTTTCTGGAGAAAAACAATCTCAATTTGTCTGTCATAGTGGACGTGTACCTATGATGAAAATTACAGGCCTCTCTCATCTTTTTAAGTGGGAGAACTTGCACAATTGGTGGCTGACTAAATACTTTTTCCCCCCACTGTATTAGTGGTATATTAATACTATCAGTATATGAATAGTCATTGAGGTCATTGCACAGTATGAATGTATACAGTGCCTTCAGAAAGTATTCAGAACCCTTTACTTTGTCCACATTTTGTTAGGTTACAGCCTAATTCTAAAATGGATTAATTTGTTGTTTTTTTTACTCATCAATCTACACACAATACCTCATAATGACAAACTGATTTTTAGAAATTGTAGCCAATTTGACGTGACGCTTGGAATTCAGGCAAAATAGTTCAATCTTGGTTTCATCATACCAGAGCATCTTGTTTCTCATGGTTTGAGAGTCTTTAGGTGCCTTTTGGCAAACTCCAAGCGGGCTGTCATGTGCCTTTTACTGAGGAGTGGCTTCCGTCTGGCCACTCTACCATAAAGGCCTGATTGGTGGAGTGCTGCAGAGATGGTTGTCTTCTGGAAGGTTCTCCCATCTCCACAGAGGAACTCTGGAGCTCTGTCAGAGTGACCATCAGGTTCTTGGTCACCTCCCTGACCAAGGCCCTTCTCCCCCGATTGCTCAGTTTGGCCGGACGGCCAGCTCTAGGAAGAGTCTTGGTGGTTCCAAACTTCTTCCATTTAAGAATGATGGAGGCCACTGTGTTCTTGGGGATCTTCAATGCTGCAGAAATGTTTTGGTACCCTTCCCCAGATCTGTGCCTCAACAGAATCCTGTCTCTGAGCTTTACGGACAATTCCTTCGACCTCATGGCTTGAATTTTGCTCTGACATGCACTGTCAACTGTGGGACCTTATATAGACAGGTGTGTGCCTTTCCAAATCATGTCCAATCAATTTAATTTACAACAGGTGGAGTCCAATCAAGTTGTAGAAACCTTTGAGGATGATCAATGGAAACAGGGTGCACCTGAGCTCAATTTCAAGTCTCATAGCAAAGGGTCTGAATACTTATGTAAATAAAGTATTTATGTTTTTGTTTTTAATACATTTGCAAACATTTCAAAAAACCTGTTTTTGCTTCATCATATTGGAGTATTGTGTGTAGATTGCTGAGGAAATTGTTTTATTTAATACATATTAGAATAAGGCTGTAACGTAACAAAATGTGGAAAAAGTCAAGGTGTCTGAATACTTTCCGAAGGCACTGTATACGGGCTAATAGAATGGATATATTTAATAGTCATGTGACAATAGACAGCATAACAAATGCAGACCTATTAACAAGTCTTCAATGCTTTCAAACAGGTTTCCTTTAAACAACGCTAGTGCCATTCCCTCAAAAGGACATTAATATGTAGAGTGAGATAAAACTGCAGAAAGAACTGAAACTTCAGAATTAATACATATTTCATGCAACTCCCTGTCATCTATAATAAATTTATACATTGTATGAAGTGATATATTCCACATAGTCTTTAGTGACCAAGAACATTGAAATACCATCATAATGTATCTATGACATATTTTTATTTTATGGCTTTGTGAAACAGAAATGTATTTTCTTCAAATTGAAATTTCTTGTTGTCCCCTGGGCTGAATATTGATGCAGTGTAGGTAGGTATAACCAGGACAACAGTGACTCTGCTGCTCATCAAAGCACTGAAAGCAATGAAGACGTTTCAGACAAGTGAGAAAGCAAGGCAGGTCTGACAGAAATTACCATCAAACAAAAACAATTAAATATGTCTTTTTTCACTTTGAGTTGGGATGACAGGCTGCACATCCAGCAGCAGTTAGTTCCTCAGTGGAGCTCCTTTATCTAATCATCATGACTAGCATTATTTACATCAACTATACTCAATACCTCCAGAAGGTTGTGTGCTGTTTACAGTGATAAGATGAACACATGCTTACTATAATTCACAGTAATGTGGGCTAATATGAAGTTTTTGATAGTTACAGTAACGTCAATATGCTCAAAAGTTATTGAGGTCGAAATCATGAAATCAATAAGATCACGGTGAAACATGAACATACATGTTATTGTTGATACAGTGCCTTGCAAAAGTATTCACCCCCCTTGGCGTTTTTCATATTTTGTTGCATTACAACCTGTAATATAAATTGATTTTTATTTGGATTTCATGTAATGGACATACACAAAATAGTCCAAATTGGTGAAGTGTAATGAAAAACATAACTTGTTTCAAAAAATTATTCAAAATAAATAACGGAAAAGTGGTGCGTACATATGAATTCACCCCCTTTGCTATGAAGCCCCTAAATAAGATCTGGTGCAACCAATTACCTTCAGAAGTCACATAATCAGTTAAATAATGTCCACCTGTGTGCAATCTAAGTGTCACATGATCTGAGTATATATACACCTGTTCTGATAGGCCCCAGAGTCTGCAACACCACTAAGCAAGGGGCACCACCAAGCAAGCGGCACCATGAAGACCAAGGAGCTCTCCAAACAGGTCAGGGACAAAGTTATGGAGAAGTACAGATCAGGGTTGGGTTATAAAAAAATTCAGAAACTTTGAACATCCCACGGAGCACCATTAAATCCATTATAAAAAAATTGAAAGAATATGGCACCACTACAAACCTGCCAACAGAGGGCTGCCCACCAAAACTCACGGACCAGGCAAGGAGGGCATTAATCAGAGAGGCAACAAAGAGACCAAAGATAACCCTGAAGGAGCTGCAAAGCTCCACAGCGGAGATTGGAGTATCTGTCCATCGGACCACTTTAAGTCGTACACTCCACAGAGCTGGGCTTTACGGAAGAGTGGCCAGAAAAAAGCCACTGCTTAAAGAAAGAAATAAGCTAACACGTTTGGTGTTCGCCAAAAGGCATGTGGGAGACTCCCCAAACATATGGAAGTAGGTACTCTGGTCAGATGAGACTAAAATTGAGCTTTTTGGCCATCAAGGAAAACGCTATGTCTGGCGTAAACCCAACACCTCTCATCACCCCGAGAACACCATCCCCACAGTGAAGCATGGTGGTGGCAGCATCATGCTGTGGGGATGTTTTTCATCGACAGGGACTGGGAAACTGGTGAATTGAAGGAAAGATGGATGGCGCTAAATACAGGGAAATTCTTGAGGGAAACCTGTTTCAGTCTTCCAGAGATTTGAGACTGGGACGGAGGTTCACCTTCCAGCAGGACAATGACCCTAAGCATACTGCTAAAGCAACACTTTAGTTGTTTAAGGGGAAACATTTAAATGTCTTGGAATGGCTAGTCAAAGCCCAGACTTCAATCCAATTGAGAATCTGTGGTATGACTTAAAGATTGCTGTACACCAGCGGAACCCATCCAACTTGAAGGAGCTGGAGCAGTTTTGCCTTGAAGAATGGGCAAAAATCCCAGTGGCTAGATGTGCCAAGCTTATAGAGACATACCCCAAGAGACTTGCAGCTGTAATTGCTGCAAAAGGTGGCTCTACAAAGTATTGACTTTGGGGGGGATGAATAGTTATGCACGCTCAACTTTTCTGTTTCTTTGTCTTATTTCTTGTTTGTTTCACAATAAATAATATTTTGCATCT